>NW_008582132.1:0-24292 GCF_000691845.1 Merops nubicus
CGGGCGGGATCCCTCAGCGAGGGCCCCAGACACGAGTCGGATCCCAGAGTGGCCGAGCGTGGAAGGGACCCCTGAGATCGTCCGGTCTAACCCCCCTGCCGCGCGCAGGGACGCCTCGACTAGAGCGGGTTGCTCAAGGCCTCATCCAGCCTGGCCTTGAACCCTCCCAGGGAGGGGCATCCACAGCTGCTCCGGGCAGCCTAGCCCAGAGGATCACCTCCCTCGGACTGGAGAACTTCTTCCTTGCTGAAGAAGTCCCTCAGAGCAGCAGCGGCGTGGGGTCTTCTGGGGCCCCCGGCCCCAGGGCAGCTGTGGGCTCCTGGTGTCCTGGCACAGCCCCACAGCCTTAAAATGGGTTTTTGCTCAGGGCATGTCCTCAGCAATACGAGGCCTAGATCAGAAAACCCTTTAATTATTTTAGTACCATCTCACGTAGGGTTGTCTTGCCAGAGAACTGCTGAAATCACATGAGGCACAAAGCCAGGGAGGGAAAACAGCACATGAGAGCTTGGGTGGGTATAAACACTGTTTGGGATATTGCCTTAAAATGTTTAGCTGCAGTGCTTGACTAACTCACAAGAGAAGTAATCTTTGACAAATAATCAACACTGCCTGTTGATTGCCTAGGTTTACACCAACAAGTTCTGCAGATGCAGTTTCTTAGGGGCGAGTTATTTAGTTTGCAGCGTTTTGCTGATAGAAGCCACCTCATACAAATACAGCTTCGAGGCAGAAAGCGTGACTTCGCTGATACTGGTTAATTTTCTTTCCAAAAGGGGTGTAATCTGCACAGGCAGAGCCTAGGAAGCTGCTCCAGTGCACAGGCCTGTTAGGAAAAAGTGCAGATAAGCCTGAGAAGCTGACGGCACACACTGGTGCTTACTGAACATGCTCTCTGTGATCCTTTTGAATGCTGGGAGTAATGCCAGTAAGGGATGGTCTGCTTTTCTTTTTTTCTTTTCTTTCCCCAAACTTTGCTGTAAAATGGGCCACGCTGGGATTTTCAGCAACCTCCAAAGTGGTTCTGTGCTGGAAGCATCCAAAATCTTGCTGCAGACGCTTCGGTGTGGAAGTGCAGCTAAGGGAGGAAGCGCAGCGTCTGCACGTTCCCAGGGCCTGCCGTCTGTGTGACCACGGATTTACTAGATTTGCAGGGCTACAAAGATGTTCCTTTTAAAGAAATAAGCTGGTAACTGGCCACCC
This sequence comes from Merops nubicus, assembly GCF_000691845.1. Classification (NCBI taxonomy): domain Eukaryota; kingdom Metazoa; phylum Chordata; class Aves; order Coraciiformes; family Meropidae; genus Merops; species Merops nubicus. The sequence continues at coordinate 1,204 of NW_008582132.1, forward strand.
CCTAACAAGGTGTCAGGGCAGCCCCTGAACCTGCAGTGCTGTCCCTGTGCCCTACAGCCACACGAGAACAGTGCTGGTGCTGCTGCCACCACTTTCCCCTTTTTACACTTGAGAATTTCTGTAGCCTGCGCAGGAAAACACCTGAAAAACCTTCCAGCAACCCCAAACCCTCCCTCGGTCGGCTCTTACTTGGCAAGGAAGTGGAATGCTGCTTCAAAAGGGGCATGGTCATGCTGGGCAAGTAGGGTTGAGAGCCTATCAGCTATACCCTGAGAATTGGCCAGGCGAGGGATTATTGGGGTAAATTTAGGGACGATACTCTATGTGCAGATCCTCTCTGCTAAACTCCCTCTGTGGCTTTCCTACCCACCTCAGCTCTCTTATCACGCAGCTTTCCCCTCTGAGAAATGACATTTAACTTGCACTGGTGAGGTGGGTGAATCAGTTTTAACTGAGGTTTGTTGAAGCATGTTGTTGGTAAGTTCTCTGAAAATCTAGTTGCTCTTTTTCAGTACCACGCAGATATTCTTAGCACCTGAACAGTGCCACAGCACTGGGGATCTTCTGGGAAGCAGCCCTGTGTGAGGAGGCAGCTGGGTCACTCCTCTTCTGCCCGGGGCTCACAAGGCAGAGTGCTCCTGGAGCTCTGACTCAAAAATCCCCAAATCCTCTCAAGTCACTGGGAGATCTTAAATGTTCCTGGAAGTTAAGCCCAGCTTTTCACAAAATCATGGAGTTGTTTTGGTCAGAAGATCTTTAAGACTGAGTCCAACCATTAACTCAGCGCTGCCAGGTCCCCACTGACCCATGTCCCTCAGCACCACATCTCCACGGCTTGGAAACCCCTCCAGGGATGGGGACTCCACCACTGCCCTGGGCAGCCTGGCACAGCCCTGGACAACACTCCTGGGGAAGAAATTGTTCCTCAGCTCCAACCTCAACCTCCCCTGGGGCAACTTGAGGCTGTTTCCTCTTGTCTTGTCCCTTGTTCTTTGGGAGAAGAGCCCGACCCCCACCTGGCTCCATCCTCCTGTCCAGAGGTTTTGTGTAAGATCTGTAAATTTGGCCTCCTTTCTGGGTTTCTTGCAGAGCCTGTGGTTGGGGTTTGGCAGCAGCACAGGCACAGCTGCTCCTGCTTGCTTTGAACCACCTCGTTCCAATGATTTCAATTGCTTTGCTCACCTTATTCAGTCTGGGGCTGAGTGGAGACCCCGATGGGGCTACAGCTGCTCCAAGAGGTTAGTGGAGCTATCTGAGGGTAAGAGGAGTAGAGTGAAGCCTTGCTCTTCCCTATGGGCAGCATCTCTCACCCTGCTGGGATGGGCACCTTTGTTGCCAAAGGTGCTCGGGGGCAAATTGAGCTGAGAAGAGGTGGCAGAGATGTGAGCTGGGCTGGCTGTGGCTGCACCCCTTCTGCCTTGCTGCCTGGATGCCCTGTGGGCAGGGTGAGGAGCAACTGTATGTTTTGGGGAAGAAGAGGCTGTGGTGGGGTGGGAGCAGCCAGATGGAGGATGCTAAAGAGAAAGATGGGGCTGGAAGAGCCTCTTTGTCCCTGCCCTTGTCCTGAGGCTCAGTAGGAGACGCTCAGCTCCATGCTGGGCAGCAGTGGATGTTGGTGCAGATCTGGATGGGGCCAGTTTCCCCCTGGGACTGGCTGAAAGCCTGGTCTCAGAGAGCCTGATACCTTGCCTAACTCACCCTTGCAGCAGACTGAGCAGACACTGGCTCTTGCCTTCGCAGGGTGGGGAGCCCCGTTGTCCTTGTACAGGCTGCAAGCAGGTAGCAGCCCTGGAGGGGAGCAGGGCTGGAGGAACCCTTCTAAGCTTCACACCGGTGGCTGCTCTGTGGGTTGCCTGGACTCTCTGGTTTGCCTGATGCCCTTTAAGGTTGATGCCCAGCACTGAGCGTGGCCTTCCAGCCCAGAATGAGGAATTTTGTGTTTTTACATCACAGGCTGATGCTGAGTTCTTTGCAGCTGGAGCTGTGGTGTCACGACGCTGGCACACGTTGTGCTTTTAGTCCTGTCCCTGATTTTCCTCAGCATTGCCTCTGTCTGGAGAGGTTTCCCCATGCTGTATTCGTGTGACTGCTCTTTGGTTTCGCTCTCTCCAAGAGAAGTTCTTTGTGTTGTTTTCTTTGCTTTTCTTTTTATTGATTGGTGGGGTTTTTTTTGAACTTTTCTTCTGTTTATCAATTCTGATCATGACCTCTGGAGTGCTTCTAGCTCTTAGCTGCTGGGCATTCTTTCAGGTTTTATAGAAGTACTTTCTTTTTCATTGTTCAGGCCATTAATGGAAAGGATGAATAGGAGCAGACCCAGACTGAGCTCCGAGGGCCCACGTGGGAGGTTTTTCTCCTGTTGTGACAGGGAATCGTTGGTAGCTACCCCTGAAGTGTGTGCGTGTGGGAGCTGCTTTGGTTGATTTTTACTCATTAGTGACGGGTACTGTGCCTTGTTAAGGTGAGCTCACCTGATCTGAGTTCCTTCTCCATTTCTGAAGACTTGGGTGATTTTCAAGAGCTTTCATTTAACTGGGACCTCTCTCCCAGAGCTCGCTAGGGCTGGCTTTGCTCAGAGGCAGTCCTCTGGTTGCTCAGCCCTGTGTTCCACCGAGAGCTCTCCGAGCTCTACTTTGGTAGCAAAGGGGGGAATTTGTGTCAGTAGTTTCCTCGTCCCCTTTGTCTCCTCCCAGAGCTCTCCTCAGTGGTGTGTCTGTACATGACCGAGGTGGTAAAAATACATTTTTCTCTTCAAGCCATTTGAAATTCCTTGTGTGGTTGCTCTGGGGGGGGGGGGGGGTGGGTGTGGGGGTTGGTGGGGGGGGGGGGGGAGGTTGGGAAAATTACTTGTTTTGGAAAAATGAATCTCACTCATTTTTATCCCTGACTAGAGTGTCACTGTGGGAGCAGCTACTGGAGACCTCATTCCACCAGGGCTCTGCTGGTCACCAACGAAGAGGAGTTACTTTAACTGACCTACACTGAACTGGAGAAAACGTCACTGTCCCAACAGGACCAGCTCGAGTACCCTCCAAGTTCTGTAAGTACTGAGCTGCTGTGCTCAGCTTTTTGAGTTTGAATAGGCTGGTCCTTTTCTGAAGCACATTTCCACCCGCTGTACCCTCTTTATTCGCACGTCGGTGTAACTGTGGAGTGGAATTGGGGCCCCACTGAATTCAAGGACAGCAAAGTGTTGCCCTGTGGTTTTCATCTCTTCCACCTCTCCAGGCTGGCAGCTGGAGGTACCGTTTGCTCAGGCTGTGCTCCAAGGACATCACTGAGGGGATGGAGAAGCTGTGTGTGCCCTGTTTGTTCTCTTTTGTTGGTCTATGGCCGTTGGTGGGTGCCCTGACCAAATTTCAGTTCCAGGGGAGAAAATTCAGCCTCCCTAAAGCATCCCTGTGGTTTCTGTGGGATTCTTTCCTCCCTCTTTCTGTTGTAGTTAAATACTGGTAGGAAGGTTGTGTTCCACTCTGGGTTACTCTGAGCCTCAGTGGTGGATACACTGCAGCCCGAGTGCAGTTTGCAAAGCCCTCTGGGGGAGGCAGGAGGTTGTGGCTGGTTCTGGATTTGCCTTTGCTGATAATTCAGTAGGATTTTCAGTGAGCAGATTGTGAGAGTCCTTATTGTGCTGGTTCTCTGCACAGACTCTTTGCCCAAATAACTCAAAATCCTGCTGCAGAGAGAGGAAGAAGAAGATGGAAGGATGGTTTAGAAACCTCTGAGTCGCTGCAGTAGGTGGGAAGAAGGTGCATAGGTTGATCTGAAGGAGATACCAAGCCAGGTAGATGAGATTTAAGCATCTAAAGAAAAGTCAGGATTATTTTAATGGCTACCTATTTTAAACCCAAATGGTTCCACTAATGAGAGTTTTTAAGGGCTTAACCATTAATTTTAGAGCTTTTATTTCAAGTGTGCTTCCATAAAATTAACTTTTTCAGTGCTTTCATGTCTTCCATGTTGGTGCTAGTTTGTGAGAAATCTGTGCAGAGTTATTTCTTAGGTACCAGTTAAATCTATCAGCCAACAGATGTCAAGTGTAGCAAAAAAGCTGTAATAATATTATGGTCTATTAATAGTTATAATGATTCTAATTACCTGGCACAGCTTCTGAGAGAGGCAGGCTTGGGAATGATGCCAAGGAGATGTTTGACCTTGAACTGCAGGAGCAGGGCACTTGCAGAGGTGTCCAGACTGTGCTCCCTCCTTCCTGTTGAGCATCCCATTCCCTGTGTTTCCTCCAGCAAGCCTGGCCCAACAGTCTGGGCTGGTTTAAGTGTTCAGACCTCCTTCTGGGTGGGTTCAGAGGTGGAGGATCATAGAATCATCAAGGTTGGAAAAGACCTCTAAGATTATAAAGTCCAACCATCAATCCAACACTGCCATGACCACCAAAACATGTGCCCAGGTGCTGCATCTACGTGTTTTTTGAACCCCTCCAGGGCTGGGGACTCCACCACCTCCCTGGGCAGCCTGGGCCAATGCCTTACCACTCTGCCAGGAGAGAAATTGTGCCTAAGATCCAATCCAAACTTCCTCTGGGGCAACTTGAGCCCATTTCTTCTTGTTCTATTGCTGGTAACCTGGGAGAAGAGACCAAGCCCCACCTCACTCCAACCTCCTGTCAGGGAGCTGTAGAGAGCAATAAGGTCTCCCCTCAGCTTCCTCTTCTCCAGGCTAAACATCCCCAGGTCCCTCAGCTGCTCCTCACAAGCAGTGTTCCCCAGAGCCCTCACAGCTTTGTTGCCCTTCCCTGGACCTGCTGGTCCAAAGAAGTGAGCTGTAGATGAGCCTGTTTCTTGAAACACCAGTGGGTGTGAAGCCCACTTGGTTGTTTTTCACCCCCTGCTGCTGTGTGGCCACCCCGGTCTCTCCTCCCCCAGCGCAGGAAGGATGCTCTGCGTGCCTGCTCTCTTAACTCACTCCCAGTGCCCCTTTGCCCTGTGTTTTTCCTTTGGGAGGGATCCTTGGCTGCACTTCCTGTATTCCAGAGGCTTTTGCCCATCCTTGCCCTGCCTGCTGCCTTGGGGTCCCAGTGCTCCCCGCTGTTGTAGGGCTGGTGGGAGTGTGCGTGACGGTTTGCCCCTTGCCAGCTCCTTGTTTTACCTGGGTGACACGGGGGTGCAGAGGAGTCCCTGATGCACGGGGAAGGACCTGTGCTGCAGGAAGCCCTGCCTGGGCTGGAAGTTGACAGCTTTTAATGACTGTATGCCAGGCTGAACGTTTTTCCCTTGAATAATAGATTCAGCATGCTGATGAGAACTCGGGAGGGCCTACGGGAATTCGGCAGCCGGTCGCTGGTCCCTGGCACGGGCAGCAGCTCTGAATCTGTTACTGCCTTCCTGTAAAATGGATCCAGAGGTGCCCTTGAGAGGTTTCCTCCTTCATTCCCAGCCTGCTCGCAGAGCTCCTCTTCTCAAGACACCCTACCTGCCAGCACAGCCCACCCTTCCCTGGGGCTCACACCAGTGAGAGCCCTGCCCTCCTCGGCCTGTTTTTGGGGGACCTTTTGCCTTCTTGCTGGGGTCGGGGGTTCCCCTGGGTGCATCCCCCTGGAGATGGGGCCCTAGGAGCTGCAGGGCTGGCAGTGGGAAGGATGCGCCAACCGTCTGCCCTCGTTTAGGGAAAATGATTTCTCAGAGTAAATAATTTGTCAAAGAACACTTGGCATCACCCCAGATACCATTAAGGAAAAGACAAATTTTGGATCTCTTCACGCCTGGGCTGGAAGGCTCGTGAAAATTCACTCGCTTCTTACCATGCTGCTTTGCTTTGCTCAACATCAGGCATTGCTGCCGTGTCCCACGCTGACTCACTGACCTGCTTGTGCCTTTACTTCCCCTCACGAACCAACGCTCCCTTTGTGTTCTCCTCCCTGTAAATGTTAGCAGCCTGTTTCTTGTCCCAGCACAGGAGCAGCGTTCTGTGTCCCTTTCTCAGCCCGTCGAGAGCCCAGATTCTCACTGCTCCCAGTCAGCTGCAAGGGCTTGCTGCCCTGGCCACGTTCCTGAAAGGCACCAGGGCTGTGGAGGTGCCTCGAGCTCTCCTGCATGCTGAGGAGCATGGGTGAGCTCCTGGCTCGGCAGACCCTGGGTTTGGGGACTGCCCTTTCTGCCTGCCTGGCACTGGCACACTTTGTCTAGTTTTTGGTAGAGAACTGCCTCAACAAGGTCTAGAAGAGCCCTCTTGCACCTCTCTGCCTCATTGCCTCCACATCTCATTTCAGGCTTCATCTGTAAACATCTCTTTGCCCTTGCTAAACACCGTGTCTCTTAATTTCTCTCTGCAAGAATGCTGTTTAATTTGTAAATGTTTTAGGATGTTACTTGAAAAATAGGTTGTGAAGCTGTATTTTATTTACTGTAATGATCCACTAATGCGGGTGTATTTCAAAGCCAGGCTGTGCAGTACTGTGGGGTTTAATTAAATTTTGTTTTTCAAGTGAGCATCAATAGACGGACAATAACAAATGGTGGACAGTATGCAGACAGAACAAAGTCACTCCGTTTGCTTTTCCAAGGCTGTGGAAATGAAAATGTGCAGCCCTTAAAATGTACTTGGCCTGCTCACAACTGCAGCTTTACTGCAGTTACTCACTTGACGGGGAGTTTTTTTTAATTCTTCTGATTTAATTGATTTTCTTGATCTCTTCCTGCCCACAAAACAAACTGTGGCACTGTGAAACACTTCTCCCGAGTAACCAGCGATAGGATGAGAGGAAATAGGCTTAAGCTGTGCCAGGGGAGGCTGAGAATTGATCTTGGGAAGAATTTCTTTCCTGGCAGAGTGGTGAGGCCTCAGCCCAGGGAGATGGTGGAGTCCCCATCCCTGGAGGGGGGTTCAGAAAAACGTGTGGCTGTGGCACTTGGGGATATGATTTATTGGTTGTGCTGGGTGATGGATGGGCTTGATGATCTTGGAGTTCTTTTCCAACGTGAGTGATTCCATGGAAGTTTCCAGCAGGAGCTTCGGGTGATTGTTCTGCTGCAAGCTCTGGGCTTGGTTTTGGATCTGGCTCATAGAGATGGGTCCTCGTCGGTGTTCGAGAACCAAAGGGCTCATTTCTTCGGTGGGAAAGGCTGGTCTCTGGTGGCTGGAGGTGACACGTGGTAGCCCTGGTGCAGGGAGTACGCCAGGAGGTAGAGATGATGTTGTTTGACCCAGTGTTGTACCCAAATCAGGATTGAGCAAGTGAGCGCATTTCATTCCTCTCCTTCCAGCAAACGTGGAGTAATGGAGTACAAAACGTATGCAGGGAAGCTTGGAAATGTGTTCCATGTCAGCAGGAGGCTGCTGGAAATCGTATTGGCACTTGTACAAGTCTTCTAGGGGTAAAGCAATTCCTCGGTGACGCTGGAGACGGGCTGGTTGTGTAGGTTTGTGCGGAGGATCGCTTGAGGGGCAGGGTGGGGTTGCTGGCTGGAGCACCGTGGAGTTCAGGCTGGTTTCTGGTGGCCAGCGTGGGCTTTGTTCTCTCTTAGTGTTTGGGAAATTTTTCCATTGTTCCAAAACAAGCAGAATTTGTGGAGGAAACTGGTGCGGGCGCCCTGGGCTCCCTCAGTGCTACAACCCTCCCATTTCTCTCTGACATCTCGCCAAATTGAAGAGCTGAAGTAAAAAGAGGGAAATTTTTTCGGAGGAGGGCACCCGGTCCTCCGTTCAGAGAGCTCAGGCCAGGTCCTGGGTTGGTGCCTGACGCTCTGCCCGGGCAGGGTGGTGAGGGGGTGGGCTGTGCTTGGTGCCAGCACCCATGGCAGGAGAGGAGGCCTGGCACAGATAAAGTGCTGTCTACATACAACCTGTTGTGAGGCTTCTTTAAAGAAGTTCTGGAAGAAACACCATGCAGCTGAGGTGTGTGCTGGTACTACCAGTGCCAAGTGCAGTGCCCTGTGCCTTCTGCCTTGCTCTCCCATTTTTACCTTGTTTTGGACTGCCAGATTTTCCCTTTTCTCACTTCTTTTTGTTGATAGTCACAGAATCCCAGTATGGTGGGGGTTGGAGGGACCTCTGGCAATCATCTCGTCCAGCCCCCCTGCTCCAGCAGGTCACCCACAGCAGGGTGCCCAGGATCACATCCAGGAGGTTTTGGGATCTCTTCAGAGAAGGAGACTCCACAACCTCCCTGTGCAGCCTGCTTCAGGTTCGGACACCCTCAGAGCGAAGAATTCTTTCCTCCTGTTCAGGTGGAACCTCCTGGGTTCCTGTTGGTGCCCTTTGCTTCTTGTCCTGTTGCTGGGCACCACTGACAAGAGTCTGGCCCCAGCGTCTTGCCCCAAAGGGGCCCTTTAGCTCTTGATCAGCATTGATCAGATCCTCTCTGTTTTCTCCAAGGGACACCTGAGGTTCTGTTGCTGGGTTTTGGGGCAGGCGATTGCTTTTTGGTGTGTCATGGTTACAGGGGCTGGGACCAGTTTATCATTATGTGGGTAGAACCAAAAACTGTGTATTCTATACACTCTATGTCATTGCTCATGGGCTGTTAACAAAGTCATGGGTAGCAGCTGCCCAGGACAGACCTCACACCCCAGGCTATAACAGATAAGGAAAGAGGTCTGTGGAGATGTTAACACCTTCCCACCCAGCAGGAGGAGTCCTCCCTGTTAATGGGCCCATCCATGCCTCGCCCCATGACTCATACAGAGCTCCCCCAGGAGCTATTTCTGTTTAATGGACCATCAAGGACCCACTGCTTGACTCACAGAATGATATCAACCCATTGTGAGATGCTCTGCCCAGGGGGAGGAGCCAAGTGCTCCCACCTGGATATAAACTGGGGTTCAGGACAGCACAAGAGGGCTTACCCACTGGATTTCCAGAGGACAAGAGCTACCAGATCTTTTCTATGAGATCACTGCTTCATCTGGACTGCTACCACCACCCTAACTACAGAGTGTCAGGTTGTATTCTGACTCTGTGGTTTTTCTTTGTACTTTTGTGTTTCTTTTATTTTTTTCCTGTTAAATTGTATTTCTGACTTGGAGTGTCTCACTGGTTTGCTTTCAAACCATTACATGGTGACTTGAGGCAGCATCTCCTACTTCTCCCACCCTTCCTGTGGGTCTCCTGCCTTTCTCCTGTTCGCTCTTGCTTTGCAATCAGGTCACCTCCTCTGGGAGCTGGTCAAGCTTCCCTGCCAGGAACCTTGGGCCTCTTGCAGAAAAACTTTTCTGAGGCCGTTCACCTTCTGAGGAATGGTGAGGCTCAGGTGGCTGACCCCAGAGGAAGCACGCTGAGATCTGGAACATCTGGGGCTGGTGACAGAGCCCTGGGCTGAGGGACTTGCCCTCTGTGCTTGAGCCTGGTGTTTACAGGAGCAGGTAAATGATTTGGGCTCCCTGCAGTGCTAGCTGGCACAACTCAATCTTGCAGGTGTGCCCAGAGCAGGTTTAGAGGCCTGTTCCCCTGCCCAGCAGGAAGCCAGAGGGAGAATGATGTGCCCCACAGCAGAGCCAGCGCTGGGGACTCCAGTGCCTGCACCTTCATGGCTCTTGCTGCACTCTGCAGCAAAATGGGGAACCCACGAGGGGCCTCTGCACAAGGTGTGGAACGACACGAGCCCAGGCCATGGGGAGTGGTAGTAAAGGAGTCATTAGCAGGTAAGCTTGTGAGGGTTCAGTGAGAGCAGGAGGCTGGCTGGGAGAGGAGCGGGTGGTGATCCCCCTCGGCGCTGTGCCGAGGCTCCCTGACAAGAACCATTTTCCTCCCGAGGGCGAGTGAGGTGCCGTGCTGCTGGGTGAGGAGCAGCGAGCTTCTGGGCTCTGAGGAGCTTCAGCCCAGTCTGAAAATTCAAACGCCAGCTTCTTTTTGATCATTGATTTTGCTGGTGGCTGTGCTGCCTGGGAACAGCTCGTGTCATGCCGGCGTGTGGTGGAGTGAGAAGCGTGCTGGTCTTCGCAGGCACTCGGCTCTGACTCTGGCCAACCAGGCTTCTTGGGCTTCTCCTTTGCAGTTTGGCAGCCGTCTGCTGCAGGGAGTACAGTGGTCTCACAAGAGTTTATTTGATCTGACACATGACAAATTGTTTCTGCTGGCGGGTACTTGAGGTGCAGTCTGTTAGCTGGCAGCTGGGGCTCTGCAAGCACCAGGGAAGTTGGGGAGAGCAAGCCTGCCCTCCTCCTCCTCTTAGAATCAGCAGAGGGAGTGTAGGTTCAGCCCACCTCCTTCTTGCTGGTTGGTAAATGTGCTATTTGCATAGATTATTCACACTGCTGGGTGTTCCTCCAGATGCTCGTTGTGGTCTCTCGGTGCACGGGGCAGAAGAAGAGAGCTTGGATTTCTGGAACTGGACCCAGTTGCTGTTAAAGATGCTTTAAGTTGCTTATTTTTAGGGCACCCTTTTAACTCTGTAATGAGGAGTGGAATATTACATTCCTCAGCAGGATAGAAAGTCCATGTCCCCTGTGAGATACTGTAAATACACTTTATCTCTTCTGTTACCTGCAGTTTGGAGAATACGTCCCTTAAGCGTTGTACTCGTGCTCTCCAGAGTTGTCTCAGGGTGAGGAACCTCTCCGATTTGCAACTTTGGGAACAATTACTATGTTCGTTAGCTTCTCTTTCCTGCTCTCCATCTATTGCTTCCTCTGAGGAAACAAGACCCTCTGTAAGCCTCCACTGAAGCAGGACTGGCTAGGTGATCAGGAGGAGTGTGCAGGAAAGGTGTTTGTGAGGGGGCGTCCTGTGGCCCTGTGCCTGGATGGGGAGCAACCAGCCCCACAGCACCCACCAGACACCCTGCCTGGTGCCCCTCACCCTCTGCTGAGAGCAGCAAGCTTGGGAGGCTGTGGCTCAGCTCTACTTGGCTGCTCTGCTGGGGCAGGGACTGGGCAGGAGCACTGCATCAGCTGGGCTCTTTTGTCCAGCAGCTAAAAAATGGTCCAGGGATTTTTGTGGAAGTGCTGTTTGCTTTGGTCATTTTTTTTTTTTTTTTTCCCTCTCTAAGTACTGACTTTTTAAGAGCTGGAGACTGGAGGCCACTTTAATTATTATTTCTTCCTGAATGGCAGAATAAATGTGTTATTTAATGCATAAATGACAGGGTCCTTGCCTCTGAAAAACTACATGGCTTGACCCTGCTGCTGCAAACCCTTCTACGTGTGAGTAACCATCTGTGCCTGGCTCTGGGCACGCTGAGAGTTCTCACTCCCTGGATCGGGGGCAGTGCCAAAACCTGACTTGACATGTCAAGACACTGGAAGTCACTATGGAAGCTGTCATTGAAGTAGCCTTGATTCACATGGCAGCTGATGGAGAAGCTCTGCAGAGCAGTTTGTCCATCACATGGTGAAACCTACTTGCAGGAGGGGGGACAGCTGAAATCTCACATCGTCATGGGAGAAACCCCCTCCATACACATGTGGCCTGGCAGTGCTGTGATGGACTTGCCATCTCCCTGCCTGAGGTGACAAGGTGAGGTTGTGGCACCACTGGGATGTACAGGAAGCTGCTGGGGATGTTCTGCTCTCTGAGCAAAGGGAGAGGTGCTGCACATGTCTTTCAGCATTGCTTAGAAGTGTCTGAGTCTGCTCTTACCTCTTGGAGCAGACAGGGAGATTTTGAGAGGCCTTCTTGGCTTGGCAAGTAGCTGTACAGCAAAGGCCAAGAAATGGAGAGTAAAAAATCACTGTTGCCTTTGGCTGCTGCTTCCCGTGCCTGGGTGTGTGATGCAGTGTTTGCAGAGGCAACAGATGCAGTGACAGCCAGGACTGCCAAAGAGCGGACCCTTCGTGGGTGGGTGCTCTCAGTGCTGAGAAATGCCAGTCCATGAAGTCCCAGAGTCCCCACATGGTGGGGTTGGATGGACCTCTGGAAATCATCTTATCTGCAGGTCACCCACAGCAGGGTGCCCAGGGTCACATCCAGGTGGGTTTGGGATCTCTCCAGAGAAGGAGACTCCTCAACCTCTCTGGGCAGCCTGCTCCAGGCTCGGGCACCCTCATAGCAGAGAATTTTCTCCTTCTGTTCAGATGGAACCTCCTGGGTTCCAGTTGGTGCCCGTTGCCCCTTGTCCTGTTGCTGGGCACCACTGACAAGAGTCTGGCCCCAGCCTCTTGCCCCCCATGGGCCTTTAGCTCTTGAGCAGCACTGATCACATCCTCTCTGAGTCTTCTGCAGGCTGACCATCCCCAGAGCTCTCAGCCTTTCCTGGCACAGAGATGTTCCAGGCCCCTCAGCACAGGGAAATCCTGGCTCAACGGTTGGACTTGATGATCTTGGAGGTCCCTTCCAACCTAAAGGATTCTATGATTCTATGTGGCTCTTTATAGGGTGTCCTTTAAGAAAAGTATGTTCCTTTTAAGTGTCTGGGTCTCTTACTGCTGGTCCAAGCTCTAGATGAGCAGCAGTGGGTCTCTTCTTTTGGATTGAAGGGTGCTGAGGTTATGAACAGAGCTGTTCCTTGCAGGAATTGTGGAGAAAAATCCACTCCTGGCTGCATCTCCATTTTCCTCCTTGTCCAGTCCAGGTTTTGGGCTGCTGGAGCCTGCCTTTGCTGTGGCTGAGGGGCAGTGGGACAGAGCTGAGGTCCTGCTCAGGATGGAACCCCACGGCTCTGAGGAGCACTCAGCATGGTCATGGAGCTCGGGAGGGACCTGTGGGCTGGGAGCAGTCCTGCTTGGGAGCCTTACGATTTGTGTGTCTCTCTCCATGACCCTTTTCTGTGCACACTTATAAGGCCCAGGCTTATAGGTCAAGCATCTGCAGCAAAGCTATTGCCCAAGCCTGCCCTGCACGGAGGAGCCACGTGGACCTTGCAGCCCTCGGGCACGGTGCCCAGCAACACGCCCGGGCTCCCTTGGTGGCCGAGGCATCTGCAGAAATTCCACAGCCTCTGCTCTGGGATTGGAGATGTAGGAGGCAGCTTCCCTGATTTGCCACCGTGTTGTAAAGGTTTAAGGTGGAGGAGGTCTTTGAAGCTCCAGTACAGCCTGTTCTGCCGTGGCAAGGTGGAGATGAGCTCCAGAGTGACTTTTCTTCCCCACAGAAAACGCTGCTTTGCAGGGATCACAGGCTGTGGCTCCGCTGCTGTTTGAAGAGCCCAAACAAATTGCAGAGACGGGCGCTCTGCAGCATCAAAGTCCTCCTGTCAGAAGCCAAGATGCTCAGGATCTCCATCTCGGCATCCTCTGTGTCTAGGCAGCAAAAGGGAAGCTGCCCTCTGAACCAGGAGTGACTTGAGGGATCAAAGCTCTGTGTAACAGAGGCAGGATGACAGTAGGAAGGTCACGGCTCATGTGGATGATTGAGGCCATCTAATAGTGCCAGCCAGGGCTCCAGAGGGCTCTGGGAAACCTCCTGCTCTGCTGGAGGACTCCTGCCTGCATCTGGCCCCGAGGAAGCAGACGTGCAACATCCAGTGCTCGGCCGGGGAGATTCTGCAGTGCCCGGGGGATTGTTTAATTAAAAGGATTAAGTCAGATTTTCAATTCTTTCTCAATATTTTGCTACAAGTAACATCTAAAGCAGCTCTCCCTGTCTGACAAGAGAGAAGAAATGTGTTTTTCAGCTGTGGGCTCCTTGCACTGGATGGTGCTTTGTGTGCAGGCCCTTCCAGTGCTGCTTCCATGAATTTCCTTGAGCTTGAAATGATGCCTAAGGACAAGGCTGGCACATCCTGATCCTCTCATGAGCACGTGTCCATCTCTAACCAGCTCACAAACAGAAAGGCAAAAAACCATTCCCCAAAGTGGAGGTGGCAGGTGGTGAGGAGCTGGAGAGGGAAGGACTTAGGTTCTCCTCCAGCTACCCATGCCTGTATTGCCTTTCCAGCCCTCAGAGCTCTTTGCTGTTCTCGGTTTCTTCGGGGCAGAACCTGCTGCTGGCTGTGCCATGTGCCTCTGAGGCTCAGGGTGCACAACCTGCTTTTCATCTTGGTGGGAAATGCCTGTGTAGAAGAGCAGAAATCATCATGAGTGTTGCTTGTAGATGATGGCACTGGTAGCCTCTCTCTTAGTGCTTGTTACTGTCCCATAGCTTTTTTAATTGCTTGTGCAAGGCATCCTCAGGGACCACTTTAAAGGTATTAATGCAGTGAAAAAAAACAGTCAGACTTGGGTAATGCTCTTCATTCAAGCATGTGGAGATACCTCTGCAGACCTCAGTGGAAGGGGCCCTGTGATTGCCATGGTTAGAACTGTGGCGTCTGTGCCAGGAGTGGAGCAGATGAGCCCTGATGTGGGCAAACGCTTCTTTGGATTCAAGGAGAGATTTGAGGAGAAGCCAGGGGTGGCCCTGAGGGAACCTGCTTGGCAGTAGGTGACATTCATCCCCAGACAATTCCTTGTTCCCATTCAGGGGAGGTTTTAAGGTTGGCTTTTTCTTAGGATTTTATTCCCGGCTGTGGTGCTGGTGGCTGATCTGGCAGCTCCTGGCGGGGTGGTGGCCTATGGACATTGCCCCTTGTCCTGTTGTTGGGTACCACTGACAAGAGTCTGGCTCCAGCCTCTTGACTTTAGCTCATCGATCAGATCCCCTCTGAGTCTTCTCTTCTCCAGCTGACCAGCCCCAGGACTCTCAGCCTTTCCTGGGCACAGAGATGCTCCAGGCCCCTCACCAGCTTTGCAGCCTCCACTGGGCTCTCTCCAGTAGTTCCTTGTCTCTCTTGAACTGGGAAACCCAGAAGTGGACACGCTGCTTCAGATGTGGCACATCTGTGTTCACTAGGACAGAGTAGAGCTGGGGGAGAACCTCCTTCAACCTGCTGGCCACTGTCTTCTGAATGCACCGCAGGAGCCCATTTGCCTTGATGGGGACACGTTGCTGGCTCATGGTGAACTTGTCCCCCAGCACTCCCAGGTCCTTCTCTGCAGAGCTGCTCTCCAGCAGGTCACCCTCACCTGTCCATGGGTTATTCCTTCTAGCAGCAGGACCCTGCACTTGTTGAACTACATCAGCACTGGATTTGGATAATACTGAGCCTGAGTTCTGCATGTTTTTTTAACCTCTTAATTGATCCTCTTTTTAGGGAAGCCCGCACCTGACAGGGGAAGGAGGTTGTTAGTAGATGTGACAGTCACAGGTGAAGAGCCAGAACTTGGAAAATACCAGAAGCTGTTTCCAGGAAGGGTGGGAGTTTGCTAGTTAGATCCTGGCCTCTGTGGATGCACATGTGGTTAGTGGGTGTGAGCTTCCTGTCCTGGTGGGTCCTCCAAGCTTACCTTGGGAAAGCAAAATAATACACAGGAATTTTGCAGATTCCCAGGTTGGTGTGAGCTGAGACCTCGTCTTGGGGTTGATGGAAATGAAGTAGGAAAAAAAAAAAAACAAAACACTGGTTTCTGTGCTGTGCAAGGGAAACTGCAGCAGGGAGCAGGAGGGGGGAGGAGATATGGGCAGGAGAAGAGGCATTTTCAGCTTGGGTTTGGGGTGACGGGGAAAGCTGTTTCACTGTCAGGCAGCAGCAGCTTTCTGAAAGACACATGTCGTGAAGGTCTCTGGGCATCTCTTCTCTCTAGGGAAGTCCTCAGTGGTCATGAATCACCCCAGCACTGGCACAGGGTGGCCTCAGGGCCCTGCGCAGCAGCTGCCAGAGGCCCAGGCAGGTGCAGTTCTTACAGACAAGAAATGATAAATCCAGTCCTCTGGTGTCTGAGGTGTGCTCTGCTTTAGCACACCCTATCCTGAGCGGGGCGGGAGGTCTCCCCACCCCAGCCCCTGGCCTGGAGGGTATGAGGAGTGCAGGAGGGATGCCAGCTGTGGCCCCTGGCACCAGAATCTTGCTGAGCCCTGATGGCTAGTGGTTCCTTTTGCCATTGCCGAGCTGGTGGAGAGGATGCCAGCAGCCTTGACCACACTTCAGACCACTGAAATACAAAGTCCTGCTCGTGCCCTCTGGAGAGCAGCATTTTCTGTGAACGCTGGTCTCTGATGGAATTCATTAAGTCCATTTAATTGAATAAACGATGTTTAATGTTCAGCCCTGGGCAGCTGTTGGTGTAAGTCACAACCTTGGAGGAGCTGTGGCCAGGTAGAAGGGGCAGGGCTGGTTTTACCCCTAAATCATTCATGACACCCTGCTCCTCCAGCCCTGTGGTTGGTGCTGGAGCTGCTGGATGCCAATAGCTGCCCTGGCCATGCTCGGGCACTTCTGTGCCACGTCCTGTAGCTGGAGACATCTGTGCCCTGCTCTGGCTTGTGCTGGCACCCAGCACTGCTTCTCGGAAAGACCAGGGTTAGAAGGTGTCATAGTTGAGCTGCCTTTAGAGGGATGATGTTGCTGGTGGCTGAGCAGGTAGCCTGTAGGGGTGGTGGGTGGTTATTGTTATTTGTTAGTGGCACTTGTAAAAAGCTGAGTGATTGTACGGTCAGTGCTGTGCTCTGTGAGTACCTTCCATAGAATCAGACTGGCAGGATGGTTTGGGTGGGAAGGGACCTTTCAAGGTCATCTTGTCCAACCCCCCTGCAGGGAGCAGGGACATCTGCAACTCGAGCAGGTTGCTCAGAGCCCCAACCAACCTCACCTGGAATGGTTCCAGGGATGGGGCAGCGACCACCTCTCTGGGCAACCTGGGACAGGGGCTCACCACCCTCAGTGGAAAAGACTCCTTCCTTCTCTCTAGTCTAAATCTCCCTCTTTTAGTTTAAAACCATCATCCCTTGTCCTGTGGCAACAGCCTTGCTAAAAATTCTGTCCCCAGCTTTCTGACAGGCCCCTTGAAGCACTGAAAGGCTTCCAGAAGGTCTCCCCAGCTGTAGCCTTCTCCTCTGCAGCTGCCCCAGCCCACTCTGCAGCTGCCCCAGCCCAACTCTCTCCTGCTGGGCTCCCAGCAGAGGGGTTCCCTCCTCGGGTCATTGCTGGGGCTCCTCTGGCCCTGCTCCAGCAGGTCCCTGTCTCTGCTGTGCTGAGGACTCCAGAGCTGCCCCAGCACTGCAGGGGGGTCTCCCCAGAGTGGGGCAGAGGGGCAGGATCCCCTCCCTGCCCTGCTGCCCACGCTGCTGTGGGTGCAGCCTGGGCTGGTGGGAGCTCCTGACCAGCTCCTCACCCCCAGCACTGCAGGGGCCTTCTCCTTGGGCTGCTCCACAGCCCTTCATCCCACAGTCTGTATTAAAACTGGGGGTTGCTCTGACCCGGGTGCAGGATCTTGCCCTTGGCCTTGTTGAACCTCATGATATTCACATGGGCCTGCTTCTCCAGCCTGTCCATGTCCCTCAAGATGGTTCCTGTCCCTCAGGTGTGTTGACTGCACCCCTCAGCTTGGTGCCTTCTGCAGCCTTGCTGAGGGTGCCTCGATTCCACTGTCTGTGTCATGCTTTTGCCATGGTTATCCTTCTCCTTCCTCCCTATCCTACCACCCTGTGTCAAAATTTCTCCCTGTGCACTGGTCCTGGTCCAGGTCAGAGCAGGACCTGCTGCTCAGGGCAGGCTGTGCCTAACCAGCAGAGCTCAAGCCCTGACTCATTCCTGTAAGCCTGGAAGCGTTCCCTCCTCGCTGCGTGGGCTCTCTGTAGGCAGCCAAAGAGGGGAAGGTGTTCCCACAACTTTTCCCTTGCGTAGGAGTGTTTTTAACGAGCCAGAGCAGAGTCCTGGTAGGAGTAAATGAGGAGGAGCAAGCAAGAAGAATGACTTTTTCTCAAGCAGTTTCATAAGAGATGTCAACAGGACGCCCTGTACTGCAGCTGCACCTTCTCCCCTGAAGTCCTGGTAGTGCGTGAGGGCGTTTCCACACGTGCCTGTGGGGCTCTGCCCAGGTGGGACCTTCCACCAGGGGTTGGGGGCTTGCAGCAGAAGCTCCACTCCACTGGGACTATCACACGGATCCCTGAAGGAAGCTCTTGGTTGTGTTTGGTTTTGCTGTGCAGGGCTCTTCTCCTCCTCTGCATAAGGTGTTGGGTTCATTATTATTATTTTATTCTGTTTTCATTATTAATTTTTATTCAGATCAGTGCTTTGATCAGTCAAATGTATTCAGGTCTCTTCCAGGTTCTTTGTAGTTCTAATATTGGCTTTAATGAAGAGGAAATTTCACTCCTGCCTCTTTTTGGGGATGTTGCTGGTCAGGATGTGTCCCTGGCAGGAGGGAGCAGGAGGTCCCTGGTGCCCCCCAGGGGCCTGTTGATCAGCCATACAGAGCTACAGCAGCTCACCTGGGCACTGCCAAGTGCAGTTAGTTTATAGGCCTCATCTTACAGAAGAAAAAGAATGATAAGAAGCTGAAGACAGCTTTTAAAGGTGGAGAAGTGGCATCAGAGGCTCACAAGTCCTGTCCTGAGTGAAGGTAGTGGGGAACATGCACTTTGGTAGCTCATTGTGGTTCTTGCAGCACCTTGCCCATCAGCTTGCATCTTCCTGCTGGATCCTCCACCTTAGTGTGCTGCTGGTGACCGTCCCCAGGTAGAGATGGTTGGAAGAAGAGGGCCTGTGCTCTGAGAGAGCCATTGGGGTTTTCATATGGGCAAGATATCTTCTCATGGCTCCCATTTGTAGAGGAAAACCAAGAAATCCTGTGCTTGGCAGGGCAGGGGGAGCTGAGGCAGGTCTTCAGGGTTGTGACCATGGTCATCTGGGCCTGTGTCCACAAAACAGGAGGATTTCCAGCCTGGCTTTTCTTAGCTGGGTTTGTACTGAGCAGGAGCCTTTGTGTCTCTGTGCCTCTGGGGAAAAAAAGAGAGGGCAGTCATATCTGCAAGTTGGTCCTGCTCATCTGTTGGAGAGCAGAAGGTTGTGCAGACCTGGCACCTGAGGAGGAGGGACTGCTGCCTGTGGGATGTTCCTAAGGCATCTGACTGACAGTGCTCTGCAGTAGCAGGTCAGCAAAAATGGGTGCTCATCACAAACCTGGGGACCCTGTTGCTCAGGGTAAGAAGACCTCAGATCAGGTCAGCCCAGTTTCCTTTGCTTTCTCCATTGCTTTGCACATCACTTGGCACGCTGTCCACATTTAACCCTCATCCAGGGCTAAGCTACAGCAGTGGCTCAGTCACCCTCCAACCCCTCCCCAGCAGAGAAGGGGGATTGGGAAAAGGAGGAGACTCATGAGTTGACATGAAAATCGATTTTGTGGAACAACCAAGCAATACCAATGCCAACAAAGTTGTTCTGAGCCCAGCAGGTGTCTGCTGGTCACAATAAATGGGAAGGCAGCCCCAGGAACAGGGTCAGGAGGAGCCCCTCCATCCTCAGCAGACTTCCCCCTTTACTGAGCACGATGTTCCTGATCTGGGCCATACCTGTAGCCAGCTCAGGTTGCTGCCCTGGGTGACTCTGGGGTGTTAGTGGTCTGCAGGCCTGGGATTCTGTCCCAGTCAAGCCAGGACACCCTTCCTGCTGGTCTGGGACATAGATGACAGCATCATTAAAATGACATTGTATTTGAACAGGGATCTTGACACTCATCACAGTATGTGTCCTGAGTGCTTCTCTTCCACCAGACATCCTAATTTACACGTCTGTCTTTAAAATAGTTCTCTTTACTGTTACTGACCATAAAACTGACTTCAGCCCAAGAGTCTGTGTGCTCTTGGAGGTCTTTGTGCCACCAGTTCAGCTGCAGGGTGCTTGGGTTGTGTTCCTCCACGTCTGTCATCGTTTGGTTGTTCTTCAGTGCAGCCCTACGCTCAGCGAGGGGAGCTCTGTGAGTTCTTGGTGCTCCCAGACACAACATGCTGTTGGTGCTCTCCTGGCCACTGGCCACCTCGATGAGGGGTGGCTGAACAGATACCCGGCCTGAACTGGGGATTTTGCAGTTTGGCAAGGTGTAAAATTCCCATGCTGCCTCCTCAATCCCTAGGTGAGAAGACAGATCGGCTTGTTGTTATCCCTTCTAGTAGGAGCACCACTGCCAGGGATGGAGTCTTCTGAGTGTGACCCTTTGCTCCTTCCCTAGCCCCTGATTTCCTTTGACAGAAGAGGATTATTAGGGGAAAAACCCCAGCGCCCAATTCTGCACGAGGAAAATTTGTGGTGTGCCTCTAGCAGTTCTGGTGCTGTATGTGCGTGCTGCTAGACCCGAAATAACGTCCTCAAATCAGAGCAAAAGCTCCCTGTGGAGGTGAGGTCCCAGCTCCCGTGCTTTGCACTTGGCAAAGTGGTTTCTAAAAGCGCATCACCTCCCCATCAAGCGTGGTTTGGAAATCCTCTCACGCCGTGCGGCGAGTCGTCAGCCTGTGCAGGCTTCTCTCCAGGAGCTTCAAACCCCCGTGTTCCACGTGTGAGCTCCTCCTGCCTACCTGGGACCTTGGCAAGCTGCTAATTGTTGTGCAGATGTCATCTCCCAGGCAGGCATGAGGCTGTGGGCTTTAAAGAGGCTGTGCTGTCGTTTGCTACCAGCCTTCTCGGTACACGTGAGCTCTATTTTTATGGGAGCATTTTCTTTCAGCTGCTGCTTTGTTGAGTTTCTTTTTCTTCTCTCTTTTTATTTCCAGGCTCGCAGGTAAAGTTGGAGGGATGCATCTATTTTTCATTATCTCGGTTTTGCTGCTTGTTTTAGAACTAAAAAAAAAAAAGCCCCAATCTTGTTCCCTATGTAAAAAACAGGAGTTTAAGAGGTGATTTCTGGAGAGGACTGTGTGTCTTGGTCAGTCTGAGACTGAGGTCCTGGTGGTGGCATTGGCCAGAAGGGTACCTCGATCTTCTGGGAGCAGGTGCAGTTTGAGCCCTTAAACTCTGCTCTGTTTTTCCAGCTCAGGAACACAGGTGTTGGCTGTAGGCTGCTTGCACTTTGCAGTGCCCCAAAAATGAGATGGGGGCTTTGGCCACAGGTTCTTTGCCTGTCTTCTGAACACAGATGGCTTCTCTTCTACTCCAGCTGTAGTTGAACTACAGACTTGTGGGTCCTTGAGGTGGTTCTTTGACTCTTTGGAAAAGAGGAGATATTAAAGGAGGGTATCAAGCACTGGAAAGCAACACAAGGTGGTGCTTTCATGCGTGGTGAGGATGAAGCAGGGGAACTTGCTGCAGAGGGATGCTGTGGGAGTCAGAAGCCCAGAATCTGCTCTAAAAGCAATTAATGGGAAAAACAATGATCCAGTTGATCTGGATTTGAGCTCAAGGATAGAGGCTGCTCTTCAGGAAGATGCTAGGTCAGGTTTTTGGAGGATGCACAAGTTTATCAGATGTATTGCTAGTTGTGTGCCCTGCTCTGCTGCTTGTTCCTGGATGTCCACCAGTGTGATGTGGTGTTTTGCCTTCCACATTATTTTACTGGCTGAAGCAAAAACCAAGCAGGAAGAGAAGGTAGTAACAGCAGAATGGGGAGGCAAGAGGTAAAGAAAAAGTGTTGGAAGGAGAGGACCGCTCCCTCAGTGTCTCCAAAGCTGACTGGGGAAGAGGTCCTTTGGTGGCAGGAGTTGGTGCTGGTGGGTGTGCCCGTAAGGATATTTTCTACTTTGTGGAATAGAAGATAGTTGCTTCAAGGAAGGAAAAAATCTGGGATGTGGTGTGATGGACAGCAGAGACAGAAAGAAAGATATTTAGGACTGTGTGTATGGGAGGAAATTCTTTAAAACCTGGATAGGAGTAGGAGCAGCCTTCATGGAGGGATGAGTAATGAAGGAGTGTTTGAACGGAACTAATCAGTCCCATCTTCTTTCAAAAGACCTCATTTAGTTTAATTTAGCAGCGTGTAAATTTAGAGCCAATCAAAGGAGCTGCTTGTGCAGGGCGGGTGCTGGCAGGCTGCTCTGTTCCCAGCCTGGAGAGCAGAGGCAGTGGGGACATGAGCTCCCTACCCAGGTGACCACAAGAGCAGCACCCTTTTTTTTTTTTTTTTTTTTTGCCCCCCTTCTCTTGTTCGTGGCCCACAGCAAGCGCGGGCAGAGCTGGCTTCTGGGCTCGTGGTCCAGAGTAGCTGGTGCTCTGAGCAGCAGGGAGAGCCTCACCCTGGGGGAACCACCACAAAAACATTGCTCACCTCTGCAAAATGTTGTTTTCCTCGAGCAGAGCCTACATATGGCTTTCCACGAGCTCCTGCTCCTTTGGCAGCTGGTAATTTTGTTTAGTTTGAATTAACGCAGCAAATCCTGGGCTTGAAATGAGGCACAGGCAGAAAAAAGCCTTCAGAGGCTTGCACTGGTTTTTATTTTTCCCCCTGGTTGCCATCCGTGGCACTAACACGGTGATTTTAAACAAGACTTCCAGGTCTCTTCGTGTTTTCCAGGAGAGATACAAGTCCCTGCAGGGTCTGTAGAAGCTACTTTGCTGTTACCTGCCTGAACTCCACCAGCAGTAAAACCTGCACCCCTTGCTGCCCCCGGTGAGACCCGTGTGCTCACACCTCGAGGTGTCTGTCCTGAGGTGCCACAGCCCTCGGCTCCTGCTGCATTGCCACCCAGCGTGGAATGGATGCTGCAGCCTGGGGAAGCACGGACTGAGATCATGTTGGTTTTGTTTTCCTTTGCATTTCAGGCTGGTGGCCATGTCTCGCTGGGCCGGTCTCCTCTCCACTGCTGCCAGAGTCAACCTGCTGGTCCTGGTGGTTTCTGTGGTGTTTTCCCAGTCAAGCCTCAGCGACAGAGTTCCTGTAAGTGTTGACTGCTCTGCCCAGGAGCCATGGGCTGTCCAGCCACCGGTGCCTCTGGTGGGGTGACAGCTTCCCCTCATCCCTCTGTGGGGCCAGGAAGAGTGTAGCAGGGCTTGGTGAATCACCTCCTCTCGACAGTGGGCCTTCAATAACATTTCAGAAAGGCTTCTTTCTTAAAACTGCTTGCTTCATCCCCAAAATCCAGAATACGCTCGACCCAGAGGGTCTACAAGGGGAATGGTGAAACTTGGGCAGCTCTCCTGTTCATTGGGCATCACTTTTTCCGTTTGTAGTTGTCCCACATTCCCCCCATGGCAAGAGGCAAAGCAAATTATGTGGTGTAGGGGCAAGAAAAGGGGAAGAGATGTCCTTGACTGGGTTCCTGGCTGTGCCTCTGGTGAGTCACCACAAGTGAGTCAGGCCTGGAAGAGGATCCTCTTGGGTCCTTGCGTCCCACGTGCGTGGATTTTGCTCCATGCAGCATTACTCTGAGGCTGCAGTTGAGGTGAGTGAGCACTGTACAGGTGTGCAAAACTCCCCCAGGTTGGGTTCAGCTGCTGAGCCCAGATGAGCAGATCTGGAAAGTTTCCTCAAGGAGTTAGAGGATTGTTTGGGTTGGAAGGGGCCTTTTAAGA
>NW_008582133.1:0-15662 GCF_000691845.1 Merops nubicus
TAGGTCTCTCCATTCATACCTAAATAGAAATCTGCTAACTTATTCATTTAAAATACATTATCAAATATTATTTGTACAAAACTTTTATAAGTACTGGAATACAGAAGTGATCAAGTGATCATGTTCAAAATATACAATAGTTTAATGCAGGGCTTTAAAGTTCTGTAAATTCATCACATTGGAAGCGATGGTATTTCTGGGCATGCATATATAAACTAGTGCAGATAATTGGGAACGAATATCTGTTTTTAAAAAGATCTTTAATCTTGCCCCCTTCATAAGCAAGAAGAAAACAGATTGTGCACTGAGAATGAGCCAGTAATGTTATGATAGAATTTGTTATTCTAACTGAATTTGAAACAAAACAAGGGTCTATTTAATTCTTTCAGTATTTGACCAGCCTTAAACCAAGGGCAGATAATTTTCCATAGTGTTTACTAGTAGCTGGTTTGTTGAACACTTTGTAAAGGCTCCTTTAAGAGGACAGGCTTGATAATTTACCTATGGCTTACTTCACCAAAAATTATGCAAAACAATCCCAGATGTACAGATTTGTGACCCTCCTCTTCCCTGTTGGTACATGCTGTCCATCATATATAGGATTCAGCCCTGTGTTATGTCAGGTTTTCATATTTAAGCAGTTTTGTACCAATATTTGCTTACTTTCCTGACAAGTTCCTTACTTTTCTCTAATATTTGAAAGGGATCTTTATGTCTGACATTCACACATGTATTATACTGGAGTCAACAGGGAGTTAATGCATGTGTGTTTAGACCTGTTACCAAAATTAAGGTGTTTATGAGTATAAGAACAAGACACGAAATGCTGCTTTTTGTGTGAAACCTTGAAGTTATTCTCTTCTGGAAGTCAAAGTTATCAACACTAGTATGACTGTGGTGCAATAAAAGACCTTGTTGATGTTTTCCATACTGATTATAGCATTTATTTGGTTAAGGCCATCAGTCCTAGAGCCATATTACAGTTCACTTGTGCCCCACTTTGTCTTTTTGTAAGGAGTTCTGTGGGGAATTACTACAGGGGAAAGTGTTCCAAGAGAAGCCCTGTTCGGTATTTCGACAAATAAAGTGAAGTATTAAAAGATGGAGATGTAATTGGAAAGAAATTTGGTTTTTTTTGTTACAGAGGCATAACTAATGAATCAGGCAAGTTCCTATCTTCAAGAGCCTAAAAAATCTGTAAAATCTCAAAACTACATGAATAGGAGGGCTAACGTCACGTCTTTGACTTGAATATCACAAACTGTTCCTTGGTTGTGAAGCTGTTTGCAGCAACTGTATCACTGAAACATAGCAATTCTGAAGTGTAGTGACACAGTTAATGAACAGATGATGGGCTGGTTAATGGCGAATCGTGAAGGTCTCTTAACTACCATTAGGAGCAGGTTTTTAGAAAGTCTTGTCAGTCGAGGCCTGATTCAATAGCTTCTGCTTTTAGCTGCTGTGCTTGAAAAGAACAATGGGATGCATCTTCCTGATGTTCTGCTGAAGTTGGCAATATAACAATTTAACAAAATAATTGTATTGTATTGATCTACCATAATTTTAGTGACCATATATGAATAGAAAATAAGATACTATTGGAAGGATTTCTGGGAGAAATTACTATTATGGAGTGAGTTTTAAAAGAGGAGCTAGGGGCCAACTGTCTGGCAGAAACATTGTTCCAGAAAGGGAAACACTGTATTAACTAAAATACAGAACTAGAAAGGAGAAGGAGACAAAGATCTGTTGCATCTTTCATTGTTTACATTTTAAAAAAAAATTTATTACTCCAACTCATTTTTTACTTACGTTTGTGTTCTGTCCTCTCAGCATTTGCCTAATAAGCTAGTTGACCTCCAGAAGCATGCTCATGAAATAGGGTTCCTGTGAAAAGGGCACAACGAACTATGAGTACTAGAATGTTAAAAAAATGTCCCTAACTTTTTCTGTAACTGTACAATTTAAGATAAGGAAATACCTGCAAACCTCATGTAGATTCTTCCACGTTGCATGTAAGTTTCTGTGCCCTGCTGGTCTTAGAGTGGCTTTAGAAGTCTGGAATTCCCTCATTGCTGACCTTCTCTCCATATGTGAGTTTATTGCATTAATTTACTACTTTTGCTTCTGTTTTAAAGGCTGTATTGCTGAGATAAAGAATGTAGGACAGAGACATTTTATTATCTCACCTAACAGAATTGCTTTGAAATTTAATAAAGTAATATTTATATAGTACTTGGTGAGTGGAGAGCATTACTGCATACAAGTGCAAAATACTAATCAACTTGATTCACTGAGGTTTTTACATACTGTTCTTAAGCTGGAATATTTAAAATTAAGCATAATATGACATACATGATGAGCCTTGAGGGTGCCTTCTTATTACTCTAAGTAAATTAGACTTATAAAATATGCTACAGTGTTGATTTCCTGTTGTAAAATAATGAAGTTAGTGGTTTCTGTAGCGGGAAGCCATTGCCAGTTTATAGAAAGTGACAGCATTAATTTAACCTCATTAATTTTTCTTTTCCCCAGTGAAACGTGACTTATTTGATTCCAAGTATTGATTACTTAAATGTATAAGGAAGACCTTTATATTCAGTGCTGTAGCCTATTGAAAAAACAAATGCTTAATTTTGTATGGTTAGTGTTGTCATTAAATCACGACGGCAGTAAATAGTAGCCTTTTCTAAAAGTTCACAAAGGCATAGCTGTCCGAGGGCTTTTGTAATTACTTAACTATTTGCTGCAGGAGTCATAAAAACAGTGCCTCTGCATCGTTCTACAAAGACATATGTATGTAGCAGGGATTTGGAGCAAGTGGTCTGGCTGAAGTTGGGGGACTGCTCATGGTACCAAATACGAAGCAGACGAACATCGTCTCCACATCAGGCTCCACACCACGCAGTGACTGTTCACCAGTGTGATATTGATTAGCTGTGTACCCAGACTGGCCTGACACATCCATCATGTTGTTGCTTCAATGCTTGCTGAATAGTTTTGAATAATGCAGTTTGCTATAATTTTTAGGACGGATTTGTCTTTGACTGGAGCTTTAGCCATTTTGGACTTAATGCCTTAGCCCAATCTGTAAAGCAGTAATCTAATATACACATAAAGCATAATTATTTCACCCAGCATATTTCAGAAATGAACTTATTTTCTTTATTTGCTGGAAAATAAAAAAAGAGTTAAAAGTGGAAATAAGAAATGATGCTTTAGCATCCACCTAAATATTGTTCAGCTCTTAAAAAAACCCAAAATACTTTCAAAAATAGGGCATATTTTGTTCAAATCTAACTAAAGACCATCTCTGATTAAAGTGTGTGCTTAATTCTGTGTATGTGGAAATACATGCTTTGGTACTTGCTCAAGGCTTCTGAATGAAAGAGACTTGAGAAGATGACTTGACATGGTAACAATAGCTCTTATGTGTTTTTCTGCATGCTTTCTTATATTAGTAGATGTTGAGAAAGTAGGATCTGTTCTCGGTGTAGCTTTGTGTTAGTGCAACTGAAAGGAATAAGCAAGGGACATTCTGATGCAGTAGAATCTCCTACAGTGTTACACTTATTTGCATATACCTGATAAAAATAGAAAAAATAGTTATTACGTAGATGCTGTGGTATGGTGTCTGCTTAGACTTGTCAGTAATGAGGAGGGAGACTCATGTCTTAGTAAAGTAGTTGGAAACTCTTGTCCCTAACCTTTGTCATGTGTCTTAGGTAGCTTTTACCTAGTGCACATCAGTGAGATCCAAAACGTAGTATGTTGGGCTAGAGTGCTCCATCACAACAACAACAAAAGTTTTTTTCATTAAAAAATTATTTTTAATTTGTCAGATTACTGTATGGATTTTATGAACTTCCAAAGGCAAAGAACCAAAGGTTTGGGTTTTGAGATGGGTGCACAACTGAAATGTACCTATTTAAATGTTAAATGACAATCATCATATCAGATTGTGATCTTGCTGTAACATAATTACATCATGTATTAGAAGCCTCACTAACAAAAACACAGTGCACTTGTTTTTTAGAAAGTAAAAGTCAGAAATTTTTGTTGTATTTCTTTTAAATCCAGATAGCCTGCAGATCAATTGTCATCAGTACCCAAGCAAACTGAAATGTTGGTGTAATGACCCAGTGATATTAATTAGGTAGTTGCTGAGTTATTTTGAATGTGATGAACAAACTGTGTGAAAATTCTGTTGTGGGTTTGGAGCTCCTCCTGTGTCTATTAATTAAATGTACTAATTATTTTTATTATTTTTTTTAATGGAGTGCTGAGCTGAGATAAAACCCCTTTGGTGTTTATGTTCTTCTGTTTGTTTTGTTTTGTTTCTGACCAGGAGTGGGAGAAATACAAATACTGTGGAAGAAAAAGAAAGAAAAATTCAGTGTTGGTAGTGGGTCATTGACACAGGTAGTTACAAACTGCAAACCAAAAATAAATTTGCTTGCTTTTGAAATGTGAAACATCTTCTAAATGTGAAAAGGGATAGAAAAATATGCTGCATTTATAAAATGTACTACTGGTTTGGCAGCAAACCACTGAAGGCCACCTTCTCAGCTGTGGTGGTTCATGGGGAATCATTGAAACTAAAAGGGTTAGCTGTTCGTGTGCTCACAGCAGGGAGGCTGGGGGGCCTTTGGCTCTGGGGCCAGTCCTCAGCCAGCCAAAAGGTGGCTGTTGCCAGAATCCTGGAGTTGACATTGTTTCTGTGGAGGCCAGCGTGGGCAGTGTGCGTGGGCAGAGAGCTCAGGCAGGAGCACGGTGTTGTCTGGCTAGCTGGCAGCTCCTTTTGAAGGACAGTGGCACCAGCACAGAAACTCAAAAGGGACCAAGACCATTTTGCTGCCTCTTTTTCTGAGATTTGTAGTACAGCTGACCTCCTGCTCCCAAGCAGAAGTTGTCTCTGAGAGTGTGAGAATGTGCTTGTGTAATATGTTTGTTTGTCAGTGCAAGGAAAGCAGATTTTTTTCTGTATTTTTAATTTGCCTTTAAACAGAGAATGGGAAAAGTGATCCTAACTACCTATTTTTGTTAGCTGCTTGAATCAGAGTCTTAGGTAATTTAAATGTATTGCTTTACTCATAAATGTATAATTGACAGCAAATTATGTTTCTATGCAAAATATGTCATTATGGTTTTTTTTTAATTGGAACTGGGCAGTGAACTCCTTGAGTGCTTTTGAAAGCTTCACGGTTCCCAAATGCCACCTTTAGAGATGCACGTGTTACAGATCAGGTTAATCTAGGGCAGCATCCCTTCTGTTTTCTGCTTGCAGTGTGTAATAACATTTCAGTTCATATTTACAAGTTTTGAACAACAAAAAAAAAAGATTGTGATGGTACATTAACGGAGGGCTGTGTCTCTGCCAAAAGGGAGGTTCACAAATTATTTAGCTCAGTGGCATCTTGCATTGTCACTGCAGAGTTTGGACAATAAGATAATAAAATAGTAAGCAGTACTAATACTGAACGTAACAAAAACTGCTGTTTGACTTAACTACATTAATTATACCACTATGCTGATAACCTAATAACAATTAAAAGGGGAAATTTATATTAGTTTTTCATTTCCCAAGGGAAAAGGTCTAACTGGATAAAGGCCTGCTATACATGAAACTTTGTGTCATGAAGGGAACACAGCACAAGCTAGATCAGTTGCCAGCCTGATTTCACATGTACATCTGACTTCCAGCATGGCTTTGAAGTATGGGGTGGAGAGCCACATGCAACTCGTTTCTCCATAGGTAGAAAAGTTGAGTTTTTTTTGTATTTTCAGAATAACCTATTCTACTAAGTTATGTGTTTTCCCCTGAAGCATTGCTTAATAAATCTAACCCAGTCATGGAATAACTTCAGGTCTCCAGGGAAATGAAATAAAGCTTGTCATCCTCTAAACTCTTCTAACCACGATCTACAGCTTCTGAAAGAGCACTGGGCATGGATGAAAGGACTTTTATGGACTTTGCAGTAAATGGTTAGGTAGATTATCCAATCAAAAGAGCATATTTGTGTTAGTTAAAAATAACCATTACATGCTGGGGGCTCGGCATGTTACTAGGAGTCTTGAAGCTGAAGTTACTGAAAGCAAGGGAAAGAAGAAATAATGACTGGAGTGGAAGTTAGGATTAAATTAGAATGAAACTAAATAGAAATCATAGCCTAATATATGGTTAATCCCCCAACATTGTTGAGCACTCCGGTTCATATTCTGGAATTTATGTAAATGAATAGTGTAATCCTCTTCAATTTTAATTAAGAAAAAAAAAAAACCACCACCCAGAACTGCTAGCAATTTAACTTTATCTTCAAATGCCTCTAGTATATTTCACCTGCACAGCTGAGTTGTGAAAAAAACTAGTTGATGAGCTGCAGGAGACATGTAATGCTAGCTTCTGGCTGTGTTTCCATCAGAATATGTTTAAAATGTGGCTAAGATATTATAGGTAATTGGCCTGTGCTCCGTGTTCTCAGTGGAGAAAGGAAAATACTCAGTTTCCTGAGCAAATTAGTATTTTTTGCTCCTTTTTTATGTGAAGAAGAATGAAGGACTGATATGTTCAAATGGTGGTTATAAGTTAGATTCCTTTCTGGCTGATAAAACTTTTATTAATGATATATATGTGAAAATCCTATTCAGTTAAATGGAGTAGTGGGAATATCAGCATCACAGAACATCACAGCCGTGATTTAGGCGCTAAAAGGTTTTTCCTTTATAAATAGACAAGAAGGGCAAAAGAGCACAGTCCTGAACTCCAGGGTCATGATAGAATACGTCCAGTGAGATGCATTTGTGTGGTTACATGGAGTGATTAGAATGAGAGCCTGTATTTCAGTTTCCTGCTTTTTCATAATTATAGTGTGCCATTTAGTTACAAATCTTTATTTGTATTGTTGTTCTCAGCCATGATTTACTGAAAGAACCAGGACAGCAATTAAATTAGGCATACTATCTTTCTTCATTTCTTTGATTTTATACATACATTGAGATGAAATGTCTTTAATAGTATCTACAGGCAGAAAAGAAATGCAATAATAAACATCATGACAAATCAAAGTGTATCATCCTATTTAAAGCAGTTTTGCATTTATAGATGGGAAAGTAGGGTGCCAAGTGCTGCTTTTCTGTCCTGCTTTGTGAGTTTACAAAGATCTAGACAGGATGTCTTGCCAAAATGGAAATGTGATGAGAACTTAAGAGAGGAACATGCTGTTTCTTCTCAGTTTTCCATGAGAGCTACCAAGAGATTTAGAAACCATGAGGAACAATTATGAGCTCACAATTATTCTGCGTAACAGTCATAACTCAGTTTATATAAAAACAACTGCACGTTCCATACAGCATCTACAGTGATCCTTCTTCCAGGTAAGACCAAAACAGTGTATGTTTAGAAAGTATGGGTTAGTGATAGCTCTTCACATTTTGAAATTTTTATCTCTGAGATCCTTGTAGCTCCACTGTTAGGTAAGGAAAGGAAGGGTAGTCAGATATTTAAAACTTTAGTTTAAATCTCCTGGGTTGAGCTGGGTTCTTTGCAGATTTCCAGTGTTTCTGTGGGCTACTCACTTGATTTACTTGTAGTATATAGAAAGTGGTACTCCTGTAGTCATGGGGATTTGACATAAAACTTGGAGAGATACTCAAGATACCCTTGGGATGGAGCTGCATTAATAACTAGAGTCATTACAGTCTTTAGAGGCCATTTACATTATATTTTGTGCTTCTTCATACACCACTCCAGGAAGTGGAGCAGACAGGACTGTTGCTGTTGCTGGTGTGTCTGCTACTGCTACTGCTGCTGTTATTTTTCTCCTTAATTCTGTTGAAAAAATGCCAAAGCATATCACAAGCTTCTCTATAACAGGAGGGAAAGAATACTGCAAAAGCCTATTGTGCTCATCAACTAAAGCCTGGGCTCAACAGTAAATTACTTTTTATATCTTCCCAAAATTGTACCTACTATCCATCATTACTCAAAGATTGGGTCATATCGTCTGTTTGAAAATATTGGCAGGATTTATTATTTTATGTCTTTTACCTGAGTCTCTTAAGATGAGAGAGCCTGTTGTCCCTTCTTTTGTCCCTCTGAGGATTCTGTCAAATACTTAATATTGTTTGGATTTTGTCAATTTTTATTTCTGTTTTTACCTTTAACTTCCCTTGAGAGGGGAGAAATTCACAAATAATTTTCATGCAGGGAAGGAAGCCCTGAGATTTTTTGCAGCCTAGTTTCTGCAGTTGTAGGAGCGAGGTTGATAGGTAGGCAGGCTTTTGGGGGTAGGTTAAGGGTACATGTGCTTCCTGAGAATGTTTTGGCGACTCCGAGACACCCAGAAGTCATCTGTGCTGTTGGATTGTATAGCTTAGCTAGTTTTCTGTAGTATATTTTAAGAAGAATATTGTGCATCAATCTTTGCAAAAGGAGATATTTGAGAGAACCTATGAAAGGTGACTTTAAAGACATTTCCTGATTTTATCTTCTGTACTTAGACTTATTTTAGGATTGTTCAGTCTGACCCAAAATGAGCAATGCTCCACCATCTCCTTCTCACGCGCCTGATTTCAAAATTCTTCCATGCAACCCTTACTGTAGGGAACAGCTTTAAAATGGAAGTTTGTCAAAGTACCTGCTTGCTACTGCTCCAGTAACTTCTGCAAAAGATAGTGCATTCATTACACCTACTGAGGATAACATCAGTATTACTTTCATAGTTTTTTTTAAAATTTTTTTTTCATAATGTTGTAACATCTTTAGGAGAGAGTCTATTTCCAGTTAAGATTTAAAGAAAAGTATGGCTGCAGTTGAAAATACTCAGAATACACTTTTGAGAATAAGTAACAAGTGGTCTATTGCAGGATGCATAACATATGTACTGATGGATCTGCAAGAAGCAAGTTATGCACAAATTGATACTGTGCTGAATCTATGGTTTCCATATAATTTTCCTTTTTCACAGAACTAAGCATTTATCAGTTTGATATTTAAAGAGTTGCTGAACCATGCATTAGTCTGTGAGAGGTTGATTGTCAGTGAAGGTTTCTCAACTTTAGATAACACAGTCTTGATGAATAGGTAATTTGAGTGCTCCTTGAACCTTGCTTTACAAAGTTTCTCTTTTACCACAAACAATGGTGAAAGTCTTTAACATCTGCATTAAAAAAGAAAAAAAAGAAAAAAGACACATTCCCTCAGACAATGCATTGTATACTGGGGAAAAGAGGTCGCAGTGAGTTGTGGTGAGGAATATGGTGTCAAGGTCACTTAAGCTGCCCATAAAATAGGCAGTTGCTGGAGCAGAGGATTACCATAAGGGGTAAGAGGGGCTGGGATGCAGGCAAGGGTGCTGGGCAGACAAAGGAGTTGTGCTGGTACTCGAGGGATCCATGAATGTGTGTGAGAACCCAGAGAGTGGGTAAATGTGTGCTTTCACTAGTGACCTTCAGCCTTTACCAGCCCAGGAGGAGGAGGGGGCCTGGTTGGCTGTGCTTGCATTTTATGCAAGCCCTGTCTGTAGGTGCTGTTGCAGGTAGCCCCTTGTCTGTGCGTCTGGCCATGTCAACGTCCTCTGTGTGTGTCTGTGGCTCTGGCATATGAGCTCATTTTCACTACTGGTTGAACCTGCAAATGGGCAAGTGGCTGCAGCAGCATTCAGGCTGGAGCACAGACCTCCTGAGTGAGCCTCTGTGGCTGAGCAGGAGGGATCTTCCCAGCCCCAAAGCCTCTAGAAACAATGGCCCCATGCAGCATCCCTCAGCCCATGGCACTGTGTGGGAGTGCTGAAAGTAGTAGATATGTAAATATATGTACCCAGTAGTAGTAGGCATGTACATTTAAAACGTACCTGCCAAACCAAAGGTATTTCTCTGAGCTGTTTCAGGGTTTTAAATGCTTTAATTCCTCACACCAAACCTGGGAGAACTAGTGACAGCTTTTGTTTGTAACACAGTCGCTGCTGAATCTGCAAGGTTAAGAAATAAAACAGAAAGTTGATAGTTAATATGTGTAGTGCTTTTTGGTTGCACAATGGATGACACACTCATTTCCTCTTCCCTCTCTAAATACTTCCAGCCTTACAAACACAGCTCACATCTTTTTTTAGGGAAAAGGATTAAAACGATGTCTTTGCAAAGGTTAAGGAAGTCAGAGAGGCCCCGGGGGCCTGAGAAACCCTTATAAAAAAAAAAAAAAAGAAAGTTTTGGTAGTAAACTTCTCTTTATTACAACAGATTATGATTTTGCTGATTGTCAAAAGCCTAGGCAACGTGATTAAACTGTTGAAGATCTTCCTGACTTGACCAGTTTTTTCCTCACAGAAGTTTTTCTTTATAAAAAAGCAATTTACTGTAAAAATACACTTATTTGGTGGTTGAAAAGCAGGCAGTAGATAAAATGAAAGTACAGCTGTGCTGTAATATTATTTTTGCACTTTTTCCCAAAACTGTTCACAGAAAGTAGTTTTGACAAGTCTTTCTATTTCTAATACATTTTCTCCATGAATAAAACATGGAATAACTGTATTTCTAAGGTTCAATTTCATTGTTTTCTTCCCTACTCAATCTTTACTTTATTTGTTTGACTTGTTTAGAGAATTTTGCAGGATTGAGAGTTCAGGAAAAGGTATTCTTTATGCGTCTTAATATAACATTACTGACATGATGTACTTGTAAATTATGGGTTTTAGTCTAGAGTGACATAGATAACATTACTTAACCATCTCATTGTCAGCATGTATTAGATTAAATGGAAATAGCTCTTGTTCTGAGGATTTTCAGTCGAATCCACTCCGTTTGCAACTTCAGCATGTGTGCATTCACAGATGGACTGCATAGAGCTGTGTGGAGTTACTCACATCTGTATCATTGTGCATCTGGGAGGGGTGGGGGTGGCTGTAGAAGGATGTTCACCAGTGTCATGGTTTAACCTCAGCAGGCAGCTAAACACCGCGCAGCCACTCGCTCACTCCTCCCTGCTCCCAGTGGGGTGGGGAGGAGAACTGGAAGGGAAAAGAAGAAAAAACCTAGAACTTGTAGGTTGTGATAAGAACAGTTTAATAACAAAAATAAGATATAATGATAACAATAATAATACAATAGAAAAATAATTCTTATTGTGATGAAAAGGAATATAACAAAAAGAGAAATAAAACCCAAGGAAAGGGCAAGTGATGTGCAGTGCTCATCTCCTGCTGACCAATGCCTGAGCAGTGATCCACTCTCCTCTGGCCAGCTCAAGGTTATGTACTGAGCAGGATGCCCTGTGGTATGGAACATCCCTTTGGCTAGTTTGGGTCAGCTGTCCTGCCCGTGCTCCCTCCAGCTTCTTGTGCTCCTTCACACTACCAAAACACAGAAAGCTGAAAAGTCCTTGATTTCCCAGCAAAAATTAAAAATTTCATTATATTATCAACATCCTTCTCATGCTGAATCCAAAACACAGCACTATTCTAGCTGTGAAGAAGCAAGCTACTAAGAAGAAAGTAAAATTAGTTCTATACCAGCCCAAGCTAGGACGACCAGGCAAAAGGTGTCACCTTGTACTGAGATTTTGTAATCTGACCCTTTGATACTGAGTTATCACAGGTAATAAATAGTAGGATAAAGCAGAAAGGGAAAAAGAAATGAATAGAGGTAAGGAAAAATAGTGCAGGAAAATCTCATCTTTAGATTCTGGGAAAAATAACACACTTTGCAATGAAGTTGCTTTAAATTTTGTTTAGAATGGTATATGGGAAGTGGCTTAGAAGAATTTCTCAAACTCTCCTAGCTTTCAGATACCAGCAGAAGTATTATTCCATCCCTCTCTTCTGAAAAGAAATCAGCAGGTTGTATGAAATCCAGGAGCACATTCTTCAGGCTGGCGCTCTCCGTAATAGGAGTGTGCTCCCTGTGTGCTTGGCTCTCCTTGTTCCCCACAGCCAACGCAGAGTATGGGTGAGAAATGATGGCGAGGTGTGTTGCGTGGTGTATCCAGTCTCAGAACAGCCCACACCCTAACCAGCCTGCAAGGAAAGCTCCTGAGGATTCCTCCTCTTGGCATACGGGAATGGTGAGGCAATGAATTGCCTCGGGGGCAATGCTAGGCAGACGGGTGGCAAAAGGAGATACTGCCAGGCCAGAGGAGACAGCAGAAAAGGCTGTGCTTTCTTCTAGTATGAGAATTTGTATTTCTCAGATTTTGTAACTGCAAATAAAAGAAGACATTTTCAGTTGTGTAAGTTCTTAAATATATGCAAGGTTGTTTCACGCTCCCCCCCATCACATTTAGCACGTCTTTTCTACCTTCTTTTCTGACAAGCTTTCTCTACTTTCCTGGAATATGCAGGAGCCTGTGTTGTCTTAGCTGACATTTGGACTCATTATGACTGCAATTCTAGCCTATAAAATCAGTTAATTCTTTTGCAGATTCAGCACATTTTACTGGTGTTGTGCAAAAACCCCCAAACCCACCACTTACTTATTTATCTTTAGTCCTTCTCTTGACCTAGTTCTGTTTACTTTCTGTTAAAGAAATGTATTTTAATGAGACTCTTTATGCTTTACATTCTTGTTCAAGTCTCATTACGATGCAGACACCTCCTTATTTCAGGTAACAGCATATTTGGGTAACAGTATATTTTGAAACTACAGGTCATAGATAGTAAGACTTGCTTGCATTCAAGCTTAAAAGTCCACACAACCAAGACATCAGTTAAGTTTGCCAGCTTTTTACTGATATAATAATGGAGAATGCTGTCTCCCAATAGGCTGTTTTATTTCTTATGCTGGAGAACAGAATCAGCATGATTATTCAATGACACTAGTTGTATTTATAAATTATAGGTTAGGCATTCTGGAATTGGCAGAACCCCTTGGAGATCAGCCTGCTTCCTAATTATGTGTGAGGATGAATTGTCCCTATATTGATTGCTGCAAAAATATATCTGAAATTTTGATACCTCATCAGGATTTAGGGCACTATGTTTACTGTTCTATTCAAATTTTGATCTCTATGAAGGATGATTTGTCAAGTTTTACATTTACAACTTTTCTCTTTGATTTTTTTTTTTTTTTAAAGTTCATTATAGATTCAGATCTCTTCTGTGTCCTTACTCATTTCTACATATTAAATTTCGCTAGTTTGTGGGAAATACTTTACTAGTGTATCAAAGAGTACTTAGAAAAAAGACATCTTTCCTTTGGGAAACAGGAATTGTTCGATGCTTCTAGAACCTGCTGTGAAAAGCTCTCAGTGGGGCATTAAGCATGTATTTAGCCTGAGGCAAGTAACGATCTCCATTCAAGTCAGTGGGATCATCCACTTCCAATTTAAGGTCATTCATAAGTGACCTTGGTCCTAGGAGCTGGGACTCAGTTCATATAGTACCTACTCTGAGACTAAATTTTTATAGCTCTTCAGTTGCTGTTAGTTGCCTTAGATATAATTATGTTGTGGCTAAAAGTATATGTAAGTACAGTATTGCTAACAGATGTGGTAGACGACTAAACTGTGCAGCCCAGCTGAGGAAATGTAGTTATAAATAGCTGATGTATGGCCTGTTTTTTTTTCTGAACTGTGCTGCTATAGCAGCATAGTTTAGACGAACAAAATATCATACATTAAATGAGTGAAGATTATTTTTCTTAAAATAAAATTGGGGATGCTGTTTGGTTGTCTAATTTCATGTTTTTTTCTCAGCATGGGTATGAAAGAAAAAGATTGAAAGTTACCACAGATTTTTGTTTCTGTCCCAAGGAAAATTAGAGATGGTAGCAAAACACAGTGTAATTATTTCAATTAAAATGTTAATATATTTTCAAGAAATAAAAACCCTTCAGAAGGTGCTTGTCTCTAGTGTGGCTTAGTCCATACAAAATCTGCTATTTTCAAAACATAATGAGGATGTCATTCCTGACTCATTCATCTAATCTGTGTAGAATTAGGTAATATGAAAACTATAGGCTTTAATCCTAATACATATTTTCTTTAAACAGACATATTTTTTTCTGTAACTGCCAATTTTCAACGCTCAGTAGTCTGAGGAGACTTTGAAAACAACGTAGGGGAGGAAAGAAAACCCACAGCAAAAATAACTTATTCAAGGTTCATTTAGATAAGGTTCATTTAAAATCTCAGCATGCCTTTTAACCCACTAGACTCCTATTTGAGAAATTATATGAGATAGCTTCTTTAATAAAGTAGAAACAGATTAGAAGCAGATCAGGTCCTTCACTATCTCTCTTAAATTCATTTGGTTCTTCTTGCATAAATATAGTGCCTGAATTTTCTGCATATAACAGAAGAAATTGTTTGGTGCTCTGTCGATTATTTTTGTAATTATTTCCACTGAAATTGTGTCAAGTCAGCCTAAAAAGTGCTACAGTCTGAGTTTCTCCTGAACAGAAGCTTTGTCATTCTTGATAGCCTTGATCACATATATAAATTCCTACGTAGCTTAATTCATCTAAATGGGGGATTCTTAACAGAGATATTAGAGTTGTCTTACCTAAACCAAAGACCATGATGTCACAGTTTTGTTTTTGAATTTTGTATCTTGAGCATGTGTTTTCCAATAGATTTTCCCAGTAGGTGACTAAAACTATACTTCAGCTTTTTTTCTCTTCCACGCATGTTTTCAAAAGATTTTTTTGAGCACAGGGTTTTTACAGGATTTTCTATCTCTGACATGACCTATATGAACATCTAGAATACCTCCACAAGGAAAAATGAGTCAAAACCCAGTGAAAGACTTAAATGAGTTTAGTTTGAAGGAGCTTTTGTCTTGTAGAGTCGTATCACAATTTCTGAAATAGCAGTTTTGTCTCAACAAGTGGAGACTGGATCTGGCGAGTTTTAATGGCATCTTAGCTCCTACCTGAGTATGTGGTCTGTGATGTTAAATGCTTGAACCTCTACTCCTTACCTTTCTGCTTAGGTTCCAGGTAACCAGATCATTTGTGAAGGTATCACACACTGATTAAAGTGGTTCTGTGGAGTTATGGAACACTCACTGTTCCGGTGTCATGTTGTGATTTGATAAAAATCAAAATACTGTCTGTGTTTTCTTTATCTGAAACAGAGCATACATAAGTAAATAGGGTATATAGGGATGTGAAAATAAAGTAGGTTAGGTATAGACTGCTTGCAGGAGGAATAGATCGATGAGGTCGTTGTTCTTTAGGTTGTTAGCCTTGTGGTGAGCTGTGATTTCTCATGTGCTGGTGCAGCTTTCTGTACTTAGTTGGACTTGGCCTTCTGCTCTTTACTGGTCTCAGTAGTTTGTTATTTTTTTTTTCTCTCTTTTTTTTTCCTCCTTGCTACACCTATGCACCATTCTGTCTAGTATAGCTGTCCAGAATGCAGGAGTAAGCTAATAATTTTTCACACCTTTTTAGTGTACCTAAGTATTTTAAAAATAATATCCAGTGTGCTGTATGAACAGAGGATTTGATTTAGAAATATTTGTCTGGGGATTTTTTTGCGGTCTTTCACCTTAGAAATTAAAATAATAGATTGAAAAAGTCTAATTATATTTTCCATAGCATATACCACAGGGAGTATTACATTGTTTTTTTATTTCCCATCCAAAACTCTTTACCTTCACTGGTGAAAAATTTTCATGTACTATTCTGAAAAAATAAAAGTGTATTTATAGAATCATAGAATCATTTAGTTT
>NW_008582134.1:0-2389 GCF_000691845.1 Merops nubicus
TATATATATATCTTAACAGGAATACAAGAATGGAACAATTAATGTGGGTGGGAATTGAGTGTATATAATTAGAAGCATTTTTAACTTGCATGAAGAAATAGTGAGGACCTGGTAAGAGTTTGGTGGCTATAGATTTAGTAGTGATAGTCAGAGATATAAAAGACTGCAGAATTAAAATAATGGGATATGTGTATTTTTAAACCTAGCATTCAATACTAAATTCTCAGTAAACTGCCTAGTGGTTATTTGCAGTACTAGATTGCTTTCAGGGAGGCCATTTAACTGTGCTTCATAGAAACACAGAATTGCTTGGGTTGGAAGGGATCTTTAAAAGTCATCTAGTCCACCCTTCCCTGCAATGAGCAGGGACATCTTCAGCTAGATCAGGTTGCTCAGAGCCCTGTCCATCTTGACCTTGAATGTTCCCAGGGATAGGGCATCTATCACCATTCCAGGCAACCTGTTCCAGAGTTTCACCAACCTCATTGTAAAAAAAAGTCTTCCTTATATCTAGTCTGAATCTCCCTTCTTTTAGTTTAAAACCACTACACCTTGTCCTATTGCTCCAAGCCCTACTAAAAAACTGTCACCATCTTTCTTATAAGCCCCCTTTAGGTATTGAAAGGCCACAGAAAGGTCTCCCAGGAGCCTTCTCTTCTCCAGGCTAAACATCTCTCTCATCTTGTCAAGCAACTTTAATCTTGTGAAAATTCTTATTCTAGACAGGGTTCTAATCATCATGTAGACATCATAGATATCGTAAGTTTGCAGCATATACAGAATAGTTTTTCATTTTCAAAACAGACCTTTATCTGTTTGCTAATGAAATACAGGATATTGTTTGTAGAAGTCCCACAAGGGCATATTTACTGTGCCATATATAGTAAGGCCCATTTGATGCATTAGCATTTAGCCATCTAATGCAAAATTAGTGAGAAAATGACTCATGTATATGATTTAATATGCATCAGCAGTAACTCATCCTTATAAGAGGAAAGAAATTAATAATGAATTAGGTAAGTAAATAGTGTTGCTACATGGTTAAAACACCAATAAAGCATTTTTTCACTGTTTTGCTTACTCTAGTTTTCTCATAATGGTGCCACCATTTCATGACAAAGCATAGAGAAGAAAATATTCAACTTAAAATATCTGCTGGCACACATTGCTGAATTTGTATGTCACTAAACAATGGATGAGCATAGACTTGAATACCAACTATTTAATTATCACTTTAACCATTCATACATTGAAAATATGTCATTTACATGCACCATGCTTAGTTATTATTCCCATAGAAAGCTACCAATATTTTATCTAATGTATGTAACATTCTAGTATGCTATCATAAAAAAAACCCCAAAACATAGGTTATTTTTAAAAACTTGACACTCAAAAGTTTAATTAAAACATGTAAAGTCTTTATATTTCTCTTGGAAGTTTATTTTAATTATGTAGTTTAAGCTTAAGTCTGCCATAAAAGGCTGGATACAACTAATAGTTAAGAACTTCAAAGGGCAACAGAAACCCTCTAACAGTCCCCAGTTTAATTAAAGGCTATTATTACAAACTTCTTGAATATAGTTATGTTTAATGATAAATGGTGACTTGCAAATGCTGCATTTAAAAGATACTGCTCTTATTCTAAACAGTTGATAGATGATGCTGAAAGAAAAAAATCCCCAGTGAAATAGTCTATTTTGAACGTAAATGGGATATATTTGTGAAGCATTTTTTCTTTGACATATTAATTATTTTTGTCCATGCTTCTCAGTATCTGCACAACAAATAGAATATCATTGAAGGAAAAAAGGTATGCCAGTTAGTGTAAATGAAAGTCAACAAACAGGAAGAGATGCAAGGTGTTATACAGCAGGAAAACTATGATATAGTTGCCATCACAGAAACATGGTGGGATGATTCACACAACTGGAGCAGTGCATTGGATGGCTATAAACTCTTCAGAAGGGATAGGCCAGGCAGGAGAGGTGGTGGAGTGGCCCTGTATGTTAGGGGGTGCTTTGATTGTCTTGAGCATAATGATGGTGATGGAAAAAATATCTGATTCACATATACTCAATGGAAATAGATGCTAAGTAATAGCAAGAGACCTGAGGGTGAAATGGGGCAGAAAATTGGATACAAGGTTGTCCTGGTTCCGTGTAAAAAGGGGTTCAGGGCAGGACCCACACGGAACAGAACTATGTACTCGCCTCTCCCCCACCCCCTCGAGAGAGAGAGAGACACTTTTAAAAAAAATGAAGTATATTGTTCAACAAGGAACAGAAAACGAAAAAGGGAGGTAAGGAAAATTATATATAAAAAGATTAGGGGAATAATACAAAAGATAAAATATACAAAACCCTCAGAAATGGTTCCAGGGTCCCAC
>NW_008582134.1:2465-2998 GCF_000691845.1 Merops nubicus
GAAGGGGAGGGAATACAATGGTTTCACCCCCACCCGGGGTCCTCCCAGTTGCTGGAAGGTCACGCCCCCATTCCAAGCCTCAAACCACAACAAAGGTTAAAATATTTTTTGTTTATGCAGAATATATAAAAGCATCATATTTGGAACCTATAATCTCCACATGGCAATATTAGACAGTACCAAGAATACAGCATGTATACTTCAAAAAGCTGTAGTGAGTCAAATTGATGAGATTCAAAGGTGTATTAGGTGTACATGGCAAGGTTTTGGCAGCAAGGGGGCTGCAGGTGTGGCCTCTGGGAGAAGAGGTCAGGGGCTGTCCTGTGCTAGACACAGCCAGTTCCAGCTGATTTTGGCAACAGACTCACTGCAGAACAAAGTTGAGCCAATCAGTGAAGTTTGTGGTGCCTCTGTGAAAATATATCTAGGAAAGGGCAAAAAATGAGCCTGGCTCCATCCTCCTTATACTCCCTTCAGTCTCCTCTTCTCCAAGCTAAAGAGACCCAGCTCCCTCAGCCTTTCATCATAAGGGA
>NW_008582134.1:3026-3921 GCF_000691845.1 Merops nubicus
CTTTGTGGCTCTGTGCTGGACTCTTTCGAGCATTTCCCTGTCCTTCTTGAACTGAGGGGGCCAGAACTGAACACAATATTCCAGATGCAGTCTCACCAGGGCAGAGTAGAGAGGGAGGAGAACCTCTCTCAACCTAACCACACCTCTTCTAATACACTCCAGGATGCCATTTGCCTTCTTGGCCATAAGGGTGTATTGCTGGCTCATGGTCATCCTGCTGTCCACCAGGACCTCCAGGTCCCTTCCCCCCTATGCTGCTGTCTAACAGGTCAGTCCCCAACATATACTGGTACATGGGGTTATTCTTTCCCAGATGCAAGACTCTACACTTGCCTTTGTTTTATTTCATTAAATTTCTCCCTGCCCAACTCTCCAACCTGTCCAGGTCTCAGTGAATGGCAGCATAGCCTTCTGGTGTGTCAGCCACTCCTCCCAATCTTGTATTGTCAGCAAACTTGCTGATAGTGCACTCTGTTCCCTCATCCAGGTCACTGATGAATATATTGAATAGTACTGGCCCCAGTACTGACCCCTGAGGGACTCCACCAGATACAGGCCTCCAACTAGACTCTGCCCCATTGACCACAACTCTCTGACTTCTTTCCTTCAACCAGTTCACAATTCACCTCACTACCTGATCGTCCAGGCCACATTTTCTCAGTTTAGTTGCAAGGATGCTGTGGGAGACAGTGTCAAATGCTTTACTGAAATCAAGATAAACCACATCCACTGCACTGCCATCATCTATCCACCTGGTTCATAGAAGGCTATCAGGTTGGTCAAACATGACTTCCCCTTGGTAAAACCATGTTGACTGCTCCTAATGACCTTCTTGTCTTTGATATGCCCAGAGACAGCACCAAGGATAAGTTGTTCCATCACCTTTCCAGGGATG
>NW_008582134.1:3931-5657 GCF_000691845.1 Merops nubicus
GACTGGTCTGTAGTTACCTGGTTCATCCTTCTCGCCCTTTTTGAAGACTGGAGTGACATTTGCTTTCCTCCAGCGTGGGAAACCTTGGCTGGTCCGAGGGATCGGAATGCAAGCAGATAACCGTGTATCCTTGAAGAGGCTGGAAAGTCCTGAGAAGAGTGGAGTAAACAAAATAAGGAACTGCCAGAAGAAACTGCTAGGTCACCAGAAGGAACACATAAAGGAAGTTTCTTGAAATTACAGCAGAGAAAAGTTGTCCAATCATGAACTGTTGATCCTTGACTGAACCAATCCTATATAGACACATATGTTTAAGAAAAGATATAAAAAGGCTTGTTAGAACAATAAAAGTGTCTTCTTGCTCACAAGCTTCTGTCGTGTCCATCTCAACGACACTCCAGTCTTCAGGCACCTCTCCTATTCTCCACAACTTACTACAAATGATGGAGAGTAGTCTAGTAATGAGTTCCGCCAGCTCCCTCAGCACTCATGGGTGCATCCCATCAGGGCCCATGGACTTATATACATCCAGATTGTTCAGTTGATCCCTAACCCAGTCCTCATCAACCAAGGAAAACTCCTCCTCTATCTTGACTTTGTCTGGGGCCTCAGGGGTCTGGGGCTCCTGAGGACAGTCTCCAGCAGTATAGACAGAGGCAAAGAAGGCATTTAGTAACTCTGCCTTCTCTGTATCCTCTG
The DNA here is from genome assembly GCF_000691845.1 of Merops nubicus. Lineage (NCBI taxonomy): Eukaryota > Metazoa > Chordata > Aves > Coraciiformes > Meropidae > Merops > Merops nubicus. Next base: position 4,631 of record NW_008582134.1, read on the forward strand.
TCACCAGGGCACCCGCCTCATTCAACAGTGGGCCTACGTTGCCCCTACTGTTAGTTTTGTCTGCAATGTATCTGAAGAAGCCCTTTCTGTTGTCTTTGTCCTCCCTTGCAAGGTTTCACTCCAAGGAGGCCTTAGCTTTCCTAGTTGCCTCCCTACATCCTTTGACAACAGTCTTATATTCATCCCAAGTGGCCATCCCCTCCTTCCATGATCTGTAAACTCTCTTCTTCCACTTGAGTTTTCCCATCAGTTCCCTGTTTAACCATGCAGGTCTCCTGGCTCCCTTTCTTGACTTCCTACCCAATTATATGCTCTGATCTTGAACATGGAAGAAGTGGTCCTTGAGTATAGACAAATTATCGTGGGCCTCTTTACCTTCTAGTACACTGTCCCATGGGATTTCCCCTAGCAATCGCTTGAAAAGGTCAAAGTTGGCCCTGCTGAAGTCCAGGGTTGTGATCCTGCTTGGTATTCTGTTCCCACGGCACAAGATCTTGAACTCCACCATCTCATGGTTGTTACAGCCAAGGCTGCCCTCAATCTTCACCACTTCAACCAGACCCTGCTTGTTATAAGTATAAGATCCAGCAGTGCTCCTCTCCTAGTTGGTGATCTATCATTTGCATCAAGAAGTTATCATTGATGCACTGGAGGAACCTCCTGGACTATGAATGGCTGGCCATGTAGGCCTTCCAGCAAATATCTGGGTAGTTAAAATCTCCTATGAGAACCAGGGCCTGTGATTGTGAGGCTTCTATCAGCTGCCTGTAGAAGGCCTCATCAACTTCCTCATCCTGATCAGGTGGCCTGTAATAGACACCCAAAACAATATCACACATGCTAGCCTGCCCCTTAATTCTCACCCACAAACTCTCAACTTTTCCCTCATACTCTACTGGACAGAACTCAATACATTCTAGTTGCTGTCTCACGTAAGGAACAACTCCACTGCCTCGACTTGTTGGCTTGTCTTTCCTAAAAAGGATATAGCCATCCATGACCACATTCCAGTCATGTGAGCTGTCCC
>NW_008582135.1:0-10304 GCF_000691845.1 Merops nubicus
GGCCCCCGGCGGCAGCGGGGCTGTGCGGTCACTTGGCCATGGCTTCTGGTTTGTTTGGCTGAGATGAAGAAGCCTTGCCCGGTTTGCTCCGCGTGTTTGCTCGGGAAGGGGCTCGGACAGCGGGTGGTGCCGGTGTACCGACCCTCGGTGGTCTCCAGCCTCCTCGGGGCCCGTGCGCTGCTCGGTTACGCCTGTCAGCGGCCGGAGCAAGACCCGGGAAGTTTCCGCCTTCGGACCCCGGGCTAAGCTCTCGCTCCTGGGCGGCCGGTTCCTCGCACAAGGTGCCGGGTCTGCCTTGCACATTACCTGGCAGCCCCTCTGCCCGCTTCCAAGCTGCGGTCATGTGAAGGGACGCGCCTCCTCTGCTCTCCCATTGCTTAAAATGGTCACTTCTCCGCATCCCTCGAGCGAGCCCAGTTCCTCCCGGCAGCCTGTTGCTCGGATTTTCCGAAGGCGCTGGTACCTAACCCTGTTAGATAAGCTCTGCTGGGATGGCCAGTGCTGCACCAGGGGGACGCGCAGGCAGCGAAGCTGCTGAATAATGTCATTAAGAATCGCTGCACGTGAAATAAACAATCAGGTGTCTTTTTCTTTTTTTCTTTCTTTCTTTTTTTTTTTTTAAAAAAAAAAAAATCCTAGTTTAGGTTTAATTAAGAATTCCTCAGTTACAACTCTGTAGTTGTCAAGGTCTGAGAGACTCTTGGAAAACTTGTGTTTCAGTCTTGCTGGCCCAAGCATAATAAAAAAAAAAAAATACCCAGCCTGAATCGAATTTTTATGCTCAGTTCACGGTAGATTTCACTCCATTCTCATGTAAACAGCTTCTACGAATCAACATATGTGTCTGGGTGGTATCTCTCACTTTGTTTTGTAACAAAAAGCCATATTGCATCATTTAATTTGCTCAAGTCATGCAAATAGGAAAAAATCAATAGGACAAAAAGGGGTCGACTTATCCTCCTCCCCACTAAACTGCTGCCCACACACAGAGTCCTGTTGCTTATGGCAAAAGAATAACAACAACACCATTGTGTTTGTTAGTTGGTTCACTAATGGGTGAAACTGGAGAACATCATTCTCCTTCAGTCCCCAGCTCTGTCCAAATGTTCATGCCTTTTGAGGGAGCATTTGTCCTACCCCCTCTATTCCCAGATGAGTGAGAACTGTCTTACTGCAGGTTTTCAGCTGCAGATCTCTTTTTATTCATACCATATGCAGCAGCAGTTTGAGATTCAAGGCAGATATATTTCTTCATGTTGTCTAGAGACAGTGTCATTAAGCTCCTGTGTGATAATTGAATTAAACTATAAACTAACCACACACACAGATAACCTGAAAGATCTAGCTGGGGGAAAAAAAAAAAAAAGGGAAAAGAATAAGGACTGGAAAATATGTCCTTAATTCACCCTGTTTGCAACGTCTCAGTGGTGTATATGCTGCCGAGAGCATTGAAGACCCTTGTAGTGATTGACTGAATGCAGTAAATTGGAAGTTGAATTTTGGTTAATTTTCAGTCTCCAGGCAGTTGAAGGGTTTATCCTCTTCTTACTATTCCTTGGAAATATCTTTTCATTTGCTTTGTTTAGGTTTTTCTTTTACTAAGGGTACTAAAAACCTGATATAAATGTGAGGATGGGCCGTATATACGACAGTAGCTACGTCTGAGCTGTTGAGCCTGGCTTTTAAAATAAAAATGACAGTAGTTAAGGAATATTATTTTACAGAGTTTTAAAATAAGGCCTTTTTCCACTAAAGATTTATGTTTATGAAAGTCACAAACCTGCTTTATCATATCAATATATGTTTAGAAAAAAAAGTCAAAATATACGTAACTTACACTTGACAGAGTGAGGTGGTCATGCCACAAAAGACATGACAAAGTATTATGGGATACATTTGAAAGGGACTTTTCTAAAAGCAGTGTTTAGACTGTGTGCTGCTACAGCTCCAAACCCAGCTTTTTAAAAACTCCACCATACCTACACGTTGGCCTGGCTATGACATGAACAGAAACCCAAACACTAAAGTCCTCAAAAAAAAAGATAGCTGAGCATGCTCAGGAGGTGTTTCCATAAGAGCTTCCTGGGGAAGATGCTGCTGGGTCTTTGAGAATTTTTAACCAAACTCCAAATTATTGATCTGTGTTTATAATGAAGACACTACCACTGCTTGGGGTTTGGGGAACAGAGATGGAGCTACCATAGCGAGCAGAGACAACACTGCCCTGGCTCATGGGGGATTTTTGCATCCTGTTGTTGACATTTAACTCCTTGTCTTCTAGTTTCCTGCAATATCCCCTTGTTTATGACAGGCTACCACATCCCAGTCAAACGTTGTAATACCCCTTTCTCTGAAAGTCTGCTTACAGCCCGACAGGCAAGAGGTCCTCTACCTTGGATGGTTTCACAGCCAAGGCTGTCAAGGAATGGGTGAAAAGTAATTGTTTTCAAGTGTGCCCTTTTACAATCATTTGTTTGCTCTGGCTCTTTCACGAACAAAGGCTATTGTTGAACACATCCAACTAAACAAATAACTCATCTTGGGGTCCCTTTAACAGCTGCCTTAGTACAATGATCTATTTACATATTACCCTAAAATTGAAACCGAACTCTTTAATGACATAATCCAGCACTATAATGCAGAAGAAGCATATGTTCAACCCAACAGCTGAACAATCTCCTAAGCATATGATTTTTATATGTAAATGCTTGTATATCAAATACAGCTTAAAGCAATCACTTATTTCACTTTTTTTTTCTGTCAACATCAAAATTAGACTGCCTTTCTCCACCTAGATAGGACAGAGCACACAGAACAGATGACAATATTCAGCATAAAGAATTCCTGTCTATTGTGTCCTCTTCTGTTTCCTCTTCTTTGCACTCTCCTTTTTGTTGACAAACCAATTTAATATGCTGTGCTTTCCTGTGCATTCCAGGATTTATCTTACCTTTAGTCTACCCGTTTTACTTTCATGTGGCTAGAGATTAAAGGATGATCTTACAGATGTTGTAAATTAGTCAGCAGCAGGCTTAATCATTATTAGGCATGTTGCAATAAATGGTTGGAAGTTTTACATATTTTCCAGAGCACAGTTAGTTTAAACCACTACAGTTTGATGGTTTCACATATGACTTTAAAAATTGAAGCAGGAAATTAGTTTACATTTCTTTAAAAGACCAAAGCCACTGTCAACTTTAAGGTCATTTTCAAAGTAGGGATCCAACAGAAAAAGCTTCCTTCAAGTAAGTATTTCAGTTTTTGTTTAAAAACTGGTTTAATATACTCCAGGATAAATACATTATCAATTTACTGAAATTCAGGATAGAACAGTTGTCCTATCTCCCAGCCAGGACAGACCTCACACAGAGCAAATGTTACCGCCCTGTTTTGCCTGAGTATTCTAAAAGTTAAATAACATTGTACTTGATTTTCAGATAATTGATTGACTCTCATTCTTTAATCTTCTGATTAGCTATTATATGACCGAGATTCATTCCAGAAATGACAGGAGGGGGTGAATTCCTGTGGTTAATTCCTGGATAGCAGCTGCTCAGGGGGATTAGGATCCTTTTGTCTTAACTTTGAGGACTGCAATGTTGGCAAGCATTACTTCTCCTGTATCACCAGGCAATGTCAATTACGTTTTCCACAAGAAACAGTAAATTAGCTTTGCTATCCTGTATTTTTTTTTTTTTGTCCCTGTTCACAATGAGCTCTGGAGTCTTCCAGCTGAAGTCCAGTTTTCCATCTGTATCACTGTGGAGTTAATTCAATAAACACACTGAGTATTTACCTAGTAATACCTCATGTTTACTTGTACTTCTAAACACACTATCATTCTGCTACCACAGGAAAGCCCGAGAGAACTCCCTCATGAAAACATCTGAGACTGTTGCAAAGCAGGTGATACTGTTGAATGTAGGCAAGTACTTTGAAGAGTCCTTAGTCATGCTGTACTTCCCTTTGGTGGAAACACCAAAATAGGTCATTTCATCCTTATTTTGGGAGAGCTCCCTGCTTCCTGGTAACATAATGTTCTTTAAAAGTCGCATTTTTGGACAGTGCTTTCAGTGCTCTCCTGTTGGCTTCAGACTTTGTTCTGTCTGGCAGACAATGACTTGACTGCATTGTACAGGCCACTTCCCATCAGAACCACAGCACCAAAGCACCAAGGTCAGGATGCCACCATCCTGTAAAGGAAGTCCAGCTAATGCAGAAGATTGCCTCAGCAGCATGAAAAAGTCTGTTCTCTACCACCTGGATTGCAATACTAGGCAGTGTTAAGTCAAGTTCAAAGTTTTAGTCACTATGTGTTTTGTCTGTAGTTTATTACAGTTATTATGTTTCTAGTTCAAGGTATTTTCCCCCAGATCTACAATATCTAGAACAACACCTGAAACTCAAGAAAGAAAACTAAGCTTAATGGTTCTACTGATATGGCCCAAGTAAGACATCTAGCAAAGAGAAGCTAAACTTTTTCCAGGAGAAAAGCAGCTGGGGAAAGAATTCCCAAAAAAAAATCAGGGTCAATGCAAAGCTTTTGCCATACAAGCAACATTGAATGAATTGTTTCCTGTCTTGAAGGATTTGTTTCTTTTTTAAAAAAGATGACAAACCCTTTCCAAAAGAAGATGTGACATAATTATACTCCCTAGAACAGTCTGAAGAGAGATAATAAACCATATGTGGCAGACTTGGTCACATTACTGGTTGGACTTGATGATCTTAAAGGTCTTTTCCAACCTAAATGATCCTACAGTTCTACTTAATTGCAGGTGCTATGAAGCCAAGGATAGTCTGAGAACAGACAGTCTAAAGAGCAGAATTTTTAATGCATTTAATGATCCTGGCAAATCTAGAGGAATTTTTTTCTGAAGCCCACGACAGCTCTTCTAGAATAAAAGAAGAAGCCAAATAATGTTCTTCTAATCAAAGGTCCAACTTATGCCACTAAACTTTAGTACACATTTCAGGTGGCCTTTTGATAACATAGGTATGATAAAAGGGATTTTTTGTGGAAAAAGTTAGTCTTCTAAATTAAGGTTCCTTTAAATAGGATTTTGGGTAACTGCACTGGCCATATATTGTGTAATATTTGGAATAGATATCTGTTTGAAACAACAGAAAGTGTGTTCCTCTCCAGTGTTTGAGGTTTATGTCATTATGAACTGGGTTATCAAAGTCCTGCATCCTGGAAGAGACCTGACCTACGAGACCACACTCAAACATACCAAGAGTCTTCAAGCATTGAATAGCTTATTTATCAAAAGTAATTTAGATAATTCCCTCCAATGTCATGTTACAAGGGAAGGACATTGGAAAGTCCTTCTACAAAGCAACTCATAGGCAGGAACTATAGCAAAGCTTTGTCAGTATTTACAAATATTTGCAAATTTAACAGAATACAAATATTTACCACATTAATATTTCTTAACACAAGTGCCTAGCAGCCTTTGTTTATAACTGCATTAAACAAATAGCAGAAAGAACCTGAGCTTTGTTTTTGCATTGGATCAGATTCAGTCCCTCCCAATGAATGACCAAAGAACAATCCATCTGGTTAACAATAGATTAACAAAGTGCACTGCATCCAAAGGCTAATAAAGACAACTGTGCTGTTTTCCATTATTTTTCATGATTTGATGACACTGCACTCCTTAGGCTCCTGTGCTGACTTAAACACATCATCAGTCGTGGTTTTGTGCTCCTTGGAGTACTACACACAATATATGCTCCTTTCTCAGGGCAAAGTTTCAAAGTTACAGTTTCAATATCGACCACAACAAGATGTTACAAACAAATTCTACTTAGCCATTTATAAAAAGCAGTGGCTGAAGTGATACAGTGTTTCCCACCTCCAAGCAGTTCCTGCAATATTTAAAGTGTGGAAAATCCAAGGCACCTGCTAAACTCCACAGCAAACTTTTCAGTAGCCAGACTGTGTTATGGTTCAAGATACATCTATTTAACAAATAACTAGATATGGGTTTCCTGATGTGTTTTGATGGTAGAATTTCAATTTTTAGTCTATAAACATTTGAATAGAGCACCTTACAAGATAGGTTTTTAAGTATTTCTTGTAGGAGAAGGCCTTCTGCTGTAGCTCCTCCTTACATAAATGATCCCTCTAGTTCAGAGGTTGCCTATGTGATAAGAGATTGCAGGCATGTGTTTTTTTAAACACTCCATCCACAACACGAGTCCATAAAATTGTTATTTATTATTCTGTTATTCTTTATTATTCTACTATTCTTCTCTGACAAAGAGAAGCAAGCACTTAAAATCTCACTGTAATAACAACACGTTGCACATTTCATAGCAATAATTTTCAGGCTTCCAGCATGATAACATGAGACCTGATGTACCTGTACCAACTATGGGTTCCACTGGCATTATTTGTTACTTTAGATCATGCAGTCTTTTTTTGTGTAGGTGGGGAAGTGGGTAATATGTTCATTTGTCTCTGGTCTGTGGCTTGCAGATACTTTCTGTTACCAACAACACGGAATGTGCGAAGCTACTGGAGGAAATCAAATGTGCACACTGCTCACCTCATGCTCAGAACCTCTTCCACTCACCTGAGAAGGGGGAAACACCTGAAAGAGAACTAACTCTTCCCTACCTGTGCAAAGACTATTGTAAAGAATTCTATTATACCTGCAGAGGTCACATACCAGGTAAAACCTATGCCAAAAAACGGGGCTAAAGAAGGATGTCTGCTTTGAAATGTTGATGCTGCTTGAGTGGTTATAGATCCAGCAATTCCTTAGGTGAAATCTTTATTGATATCCAGGGGATTTTGCCCAAGCAACACAGAGTATCTCAGGGTCTTCACAGAAGATATAAGTAGTGAGGTAAATATTTTGAGTGCTTTCTTGCCACCCTCCTGTTAAGCTCTCCATGAAACACAGGATTGTTTGCTGTCAAAGGCACCTGAAACTATTACCTCTGCTGAAATATTAGCATGTTCATTCAAAACATGTAAACAAGCAGCTGGCCATCCCAAAGGCTATCCTAAATGACAGATAGCTTTAAAATGCAAGAAATAAAGGATGCTGGCTGTTTGCTGTCAACTTTAAAAGCTGATGAGTAAAGTGCTTTTTCCTGGTTTTGTTACCCTAGAAACTGTTGGCTTTTCCACAGGATTTAAAAAAGCTCATTGGAGTCAAAGGGAGCTATTTGATAGACTTCTGTGGCCTTTGATTCCCTTCCAATATGCTGTTAACAACCAGATTCTTAACTAACCTACCACTTCCTCACTGTAGTTTGAGTGAGCTGGATGTGTGCTCTCACTTGTGACTATATCAACAAAAAAAAACACAGAAGGTGGTTCTTTTAGAAATACTGTCTTAATATGCTATTATATTAAATATCATCTTTGGTATTCTCAATGGTAAATTATTTATAAGTTTAAGACTGTCATTTTTAAACTCTGCTTTTTTCCCCTGTCCAAACACTACTTGTAAGTAATGCCACACAAGAGAAAGTAATTAAACTGGTTATGATTTTTTTTTTCCACTAGCAGCACAGCCTAGAAAAAAGAGCTGATAAGGATATGAAAAATGAACTTGTGAATAGTGATTTTTGACATATGAACACAGCTTTGTAACAGAATATAAACATTTGGGTAAAGGGGGTGGCTTAAGTGGATGAGATCTGGAGGAGGGTTTTTTAATTGCATGTGTACTTGTTTGCTCTGAAGTCCAAAGAGCACAGGGATTTTTTGGAGCGTTCTTTTATTGACTTGAGAAAAACATTTTGAATGGACTTTCTTTTTCCCTTTACTGTGGTTTAACATGTATCTCAACCCATCCAAATATGAAAATATTATTATTGTCTTTATAAACTAAGAGATGTTTCTAAGGCTTTCTTAAACCAGCTGTTTCTTGCTCTTTATCACATTCCCCAAAGCAAAGCAGAATAGATCACAGTTGCCAGGACTGCCTGCTGAACAGTGATAACAGATTAGATATTCTAAATGTTTGGCCCATATAAGAAGTCAGCACAAAGACTCTTTTTGACAAGAGTTTGTAGCTAGTGCAAATGATTAGCAGATTAGTGCAAATACTCTGCAGAGCAAGTCCCTCGTAGTTGTTTTGTGAGATTGAGTGTTTCTGAGGAAACGTTTAGTTTAATTGGAAAAAGTGAAAGAGGGAAAGGGAGAAAGAAGGAGGCAGAGGGAGGGAGAGAGGAGAGGGGGCTGAGCAGCACAGGAGCTATAGCCACAGGAACCTCACTCCTCAGATCAACATATGTGGTGACGAATGACAAATTTATTTTCCTACAAAGTTTGTGTATATGTAAAACTGCTGAAGTGCATCAAGATGTCAAGTGCTTTTTGTGACCACCCAGGTTGCCTTGAAAGATAACCAGATGAAAGCATAACTTTAGCACTGGACAGAGCACTGTGCTTTGCAGGAAAAGAGCTTACATACTTCAGCATCAGCTCAAATAGCATTTTTCTGACATCAATCAGATGCTAATAATCATTCTGAATACTTGTTCTGAAAGTGGGTTGTGCTAACAAGAAGCTGAATGCTTACATCCTCCAACAGGGTTAATTTGGTCCCTTGGCTGGTACATATGGTTGTTGATACCTACACTAGAATTTCCTGAAGGTATTATTTAAGTAAGATTCAGGTCCCATTTTTTGAGAAGGTGGCCTGCAGGATTTTAATGGAGTTTAATATTCTTATACAATCTAAAATATAAGTAAAGACAGAAAGCTCAAATAAGTTATTAATTATAAGACCTGCATATAATAATAATAATATTTATTGCAAAAGACAGGAAAAAAAAAGGAGAAAATGTGGAAGCTATGTTTTTAGTTCAGCCTGGAGGATTAAACAAAGAGCTGGAAATTAACAGGCCCCTAAACCCAAGGTCTCTGGCAATGATTCACTCTGCATTTGTTAAAAAGTCATATAATTACTCTTCCTCCATTAGGGAGTGCTAATTGTTTCTGAACACCAATAGAAAGCAGTTTAAGGAAATTGCTGACTACAAAAATAATGTTATCCCTTCAGTCCCTACACAAATGAGAAATACTATTAGTGATCTGACATAGCCAGCATCTTTTCTGCAACTGAAATTTTAGCAGTACATATTGTCCAAGAAGACTGAGAAATTAGACATTCATTTCTTGTTCTGTCTGGTTCTGCAAAGACAAGGACTCTAACAGATCATGGATAACTTTTTTGAAGATATTAGTTTGCCCACCAGTTATGACTGTATCAGAACTTCCACTGGATATTCCTAAAGAAGTCAAAGTGGACCAAATTCTTTATTCAAAGGGAATAATAACAGCAGCTGTTAGGATTGAAAGGATATGTTAACACAGGAGGCTGCAATGTTTCACAAAGTCTGTGAGGTTACAGCCTCCCTGCTTCATCCCAGGTGACTGTTCTTTATTTCTCATCTGGTCTTTACTGTAAGCCTCAGTTTAAGTGATTGCTGAAGGAGACACTGGAGATAAGTGACTTAATGAAGTGTCTTCAATCAGTATGAATTTTCAGTTTTCCAAAGTCAGAAGTTTTCCAGTCACAAGAGAAGACTGTCTATTATTTGTTATTAATATAGCTGGTGAGGAAAGGCACGGCTGATTCCTCCCTTGGGCATGAGCAGAAACTCAATCCATGCCAGTGGAAGTGACACTCTGTAAGGAGAAACCCTGTGCCACACCACATGCCATTCTGCCATCCAAGGACACTGGGCAGATTTTGAAGCTCTCCATTATTTTCATTTGAAGAAATGGGTTCCAGATGATTGTGGGTGAATTCAGATCCAGACCCAGATCTGAATCCAGACACTACCAGAACAGATGCTTGATATTAATTTTTTAACTCCAAACTAGAGCACCCCAGCCCAAAAATACTGAAAATCTAAGAGATTCTACAACCTGCACAACACTTCCACAAGTTCTAACATAGTCACCTAACAGTCACAGTCAACCTGCAGAAAAACAGTTGTGATTCATAATGTTGCTACTGATAAGAAGAGCATCAAGGGGATTAGCCCTGGCTCTGCCTGTGTGCAGCTATGGGTAGAGCAAGAGTATGAGAAGAGGGTCACTAGTCACTTGAGAACCAGCAGAAAATGATGTGAGCTACCATTCAACTTCCTACATTTTGAAACAGTCTGGAATCAACTCTTTTCTCTGAGAGTTGAGAAGAGAGAGGAGAGTGTGGGTTTTGAGAACAAATCTAGCTGTCAAAAGTGCTAATGGGGGAAAAAGAAAAGCCCCAAGCCAGGAAAACACTTTTTTTGCACAGTACTGACCTGTGTGCTCAAGGCCAAGCAGG
>NW_008582135.1:10335-161011 GCF_000691845.1 Merops nubicus
TAACCTCCAGATGCTCTCTCAGCCAGCACAGGTCTGCTCAGATGATACTCAGTCCTGTGTGCAGTGCAGACAAGGGAGGGAGTGAACAGGAACTGGACTTGCTGGGAGACCAGGACAAAGGCTGCCAGAACATCTCAGTTGCCTGTCAAAGAGAAGCAGCAGGGGGGTGGGTAACCAGGAATCCAAAGTGGAATTCAGAGAAGGTAGGGTAGGAAGCAAGATACAGTCTGAGGAATAAGTAGAGAGAGGAGGTGAGGCTCAGCTGAGAGCAGGAGTTTTCCTTTGAAAAGATTTGAAATCATGCAACTTCTTCCCACATATTTTTTTATAAAGACAAACACAGAAAGCCTTCACTGTAACTGCCTTAACTGAAGAGTCTGTAGTTTGATTTCAGTTTTCTGTGTTGAGGTGGGCACTGTCAACACATACACAGCTGGTAGGAAATCAAATTACATGTATGAGTCTTCTAAAATAAAGCAGTGAGTACAGAAGTTCTCACAGGACCAACTGTTGCAATCCTTGTCAGGCACAGTTCTCACAGAGGACAGTGACAGGACTGGGTCTGAATAAACTCAGAGCAAAAGGATCTTTTTTTTTTTTCCTCTCCAAACAATTCTAGTGCTTTAGGGTCATTTGTCAGGGACCATTTTTTCTGGCCACTGTACAAACACCAAACAAAATGGCCAAGTCTGGGCTGAAGACCTTGCAATCTAAGAATGTTAAAAAAAAAAACATGAAATGGCTACAAGTAGATAGGAAAGTAGAAGCAAATGTTTCTCTGTCTTTAGTGAAGCTGTTAGCATGTTGAATTAATCTAGCATATTAAAAAAAAAAAATTTTGTTCTAATTACTGTGTTTTTTACAGAACAAAATTCCATCCCTCATACACAGGTGAAACTGTATTTACAGAAGTCACTTTCCTCTTACTAATGCAGCATTTCAGCAGTTTACTGGTTCCATAGTTTAACTCAAATCCCATTTTTTATGAGCATTTCTAAGGAAAAGGGAACATAAGCCTTACACTCTGTTGGAGCCTGCTAATAGGTTTGCTAAATAGCAAAAGGCAACTGCAGTGCAACAGGTACTTAAGTGCATATAAAATATGTCATAAGGAAAAGGGATTATTCATCCATATATGAAAAGGAATCACATAAGGCATTAGTCAAATGAGTTTCCATCTGATTACTTGAAATGAACATGTACCAAGTAAATAATAGGATCCTACTGTGCTGTCAGTGTTTCTGTGACATTCAAATCAAGAGTTGTCTATCTTTAGTAAATTGTAGATGGTATACCTGGAAAATACTATAAATTCTTAGAAATTGAACATATATAATTTGCTATTGCATTGTTTTGAATGACCCACTGTGCCTAGGAAATAAATTATTAAAGACAAAACTGTGTATTCTTAAGTCAAATAATTCAACAGCAAGATTTTAGATTACCTTTGATTTTGGCATGATATTTACAAGCCTTGGAGTACTACTCCATGATTATATCAGACTTCCTCTTCAGTTGTTCCACTTGAAATTATATCTCCCATTTTCTCCAAATAACTACTATAAATTAAAACCAGCTCCTCAGAGATGATATTTTCTGAGGCTCCAAATCATGGTAATTAAACTTTTACACCACAACACACTACCATGTGTTTCCAGATATTATTTTATAGAAACCAAAAGCAGGCTTTGTCATGTTATTTTTCCAATATTTTTAAAGGAAGATGCATATGAAAAGAAGTATAGTTGGGTGGGAAAGGCTTTCCACTCCACAAAAATTCTGGGATCTAAAAAATTTTCCTATTCCACATAAGGAAGAAATTGAACTCTTTCGAAATTTTCCATGAAGAAAGCCACAGAGAGACCACCCCAGGATAGCTAATAAAGTCTCGTTAGGACATTTACTTGGGAAATGGGAGACTTAGGGTCAAACTCTTGCCTGACAGATGAGGGGCATTGACCTGAATATTCCTCTTCCTAATGAAACACCCTAATTACAAGACATTGGAGCACAGTGGTATGAGGTTTGCTGTCTGTTTCTCTCATATTCATTTAGACCAGAAGTTTGAGTTTGGACACGGTAACTAAAATTTTGTCAAAACTGATAATGTTGCTGAAAAAAAAACCCTTTGCTTTTAAGAAATAGGTATTTCCCAATGAAACAGCTGTCCCAGATCCACTCTTGTTGTACTTTGTAAGCCAGAGGTTTTTATGACCAGATCTATGGATTACTGCATTATTCACAAGTGGTAAAGCCATGCATAAATTAGGCTTTTCATTCCAATTAAGTGCTAATTTTGTGTATCCTACGAGTTATGTCCTGGATCATAGTACATCCTAACACAGCATGCCAATAATGTAAAGAGGAACAAAAGTAACTTAAGATGTATTATCTGAGTTTTAGTAAAATAGTACATGGAAAACTAGCCAAATTCTATCTTCTTAGATTTAATACTAATGATTAAAAACTGGATAGAAATAGGTTTGTGGGCAGAAACAGGTATTTTTGCTGTCATTAAACACAGTGTTATATCAGCAGTGGCAGGGGCTTTCCTCAAAGGCTCTTTTTTTACCAACTTCCCATTTTCCCTGGGTCTTCAAACTCCTCATTTTAACCTGACACCAAGGCAGTGTAAAGCCAGCTCCAGCACATCATGGGATATTCCCCTTGCTGGGGGATGGGGGCTGAGGACAGACCTCACGATGGGACACTGTGTCCACCTGCTCTTCTCCTGGGAGTCAACCAGAGGCCAGTGGCATGTCAACAGGGTGCAATTTTCAGCAGGCCTTCTCACCTTCTGAGACAGCCAATTATTCACCTCCCTGACTGATGCCCTGTGCTGGCAGCATTCCACAGAGCCTTTGCTGCATGTCTTTTACCAGAGTCTTTACTGAAATATTTACTACTTGGGGGAAAAAGTTGAAAGAGTTAAAGGGATGATGCTCAGCCTGTTTTACAGCCAATACTACACTTGATTAATAGCTTTAAAATCAGGGAGAAGTGTGTCACAGCCTCAACTCTGAACTTTTGTCTCTCCATTTTTTAATGAGTGAACTGGGGGATCATCTTGAATGAACTGGTATTTTTAGTTAAGCATGCAGAAAATAACATTTAATACAAATACAGAGGGATAAACTATAAAAGGTAATACTCAGTTTGTATTTATCCAGAGCAGGCCTGTTTTGCAGATAGCAGTTTGTTTAAAATGACTTTTTTCCACGCACTATATAATCTGTTTGAAGATTCGTTTGAAGGCACAAAACTGCAGACATGACAACACACTAAATATTTGTATGCTCTTTTGCATTTTTTAAGGTTTTCTCCAAACTACAGCTGATGAGTTTTGCTTTTACTATGCAAGAAAAGATGGTGGGGTGTGCTTTCCAGATTTTCCAAGAAAACAAGTGCGAGGGCCAGCTTCTAACTCCCTGGACCACATGGAAGAATATGACAAAGAGGAAGAGATCAGCAGGTTCATAAAGATAAATGCTGTTTAATCTGAAAAAAAAACCAAAAACCTCCTAGCAAAGCCTGTGGTTTTCACAGTGAAACAGCTCAGTGTGTGCTTATGCTCAGCAGCTGTGTTTTCCAGATGTTACTTTCTTTTGCTACTGCTTGTGTACGTCAAAAGAGAAAGTGACATTAGCTTCAGTATTCCAGCACCATCTGAGGTTTGCATGGCTGAAAAGGTGCTAGAATACTGATTTGATCCACCCTGTGGATCATGCATGGTTGTACCAAGTAATTTCTACCCCAACTTCATAGTACTAAATGGCTACAATAAATTAGTAAAATATTTCTTTCATGATTTTCCATTTCTTTCATTCATGGATTTTTCTTTGGGAAAATAATGAAATTAGATTGTCTCATCATAAGTCATTATTTTTAGAAGGCATGTTTTGTCAAATTGCTGGGATTTGCTCTGTTTATTGTATGGTAGAAACTTTCTATTTAGAAATTGTTCTTTTTTTTTTACCAAATTCCTCTATGTTTCAGATTGAAGATTAATTCATTTTCTCTTTAAACCAAATTTTGCTCAAGCAAAGTTCAAACTGATTTTCAGTATTGTCTGCTTGCATACATTCAAGGAGATCCTTTATTCTGGATTATACAGCTGTTTTTTTAATATCACTGCAGAACAATCATTTTATCTGTTGCATGATGGTCGTGAGGAAGAAGAATTTCTCACTTTTTTTTTCCTTTTTTTTTTAGAAAACACAAGCACAACTGCTTCTGCATTCAGGAGGTTGTGAGTGGCCTGAGGCAGCCCGTTGGAGCAGTACACTCTGGGGATGGATCCCATCGCCTCTTTATTCTGGAGAAAGAAGGCTATGTGAAGATTTTCACTCCTGAAGGAGACATACTCAAGGAACCTTTTTTGGATATACACAAGCTTGTTCAAAGTGGAATAAAGGTTGGATTTTATACTTCTCTCTACCCGTTTATATTTTAGCCTGTATATGGGAGAAAAAGGGAAGAAATGTTTTTCAGAGATTGTTTAAATAATAAGAAAGAATGGAATGCCAATGGGCACCATGGTTCTGTCTGGGAAAGGAGTGAAAACTTCCCTCTTCCAGAAAGGGAAAATGTAGCATCTTATAACTGCCATCACATTTTTCTCTTTCCTCTCAATTTCCCCTCACTTCAAACTCAGAAGAAACTATCCAAGACCAGCATCCCACACCATTATTTTTGTATTTTCATCCTTCAGGCTCATTTCCATCCCACTGAATCCAGCTGTGATTCCAGTGGGAGGAATTTTGGCTCAGGGCCTCCCCTGACCTGCGGGTGCTCGGTGATGCCCCAGGAGCCACACAGGACCCCCAGGAGAGGGGCAGTGGTGCTCACTCCCTCCTGGCTCAGCCTCAAACGTGGCACAGGCTGCCCTTGGTGGGAGGCTGCTTTACAACAGCAGGTATTTGAGATGCAGGCAAGAAGTGACTGACCCTCTGAACTCAGACACGTGGGTGGGTTGGTGCAACAGCTTTCGTCGTGTTCAGTGGCAAGACTTCCATGGTCAGGGGTGGGAGTGGTGAATGGGCTCTGGTGGGAACACACTGGAGGGTGGAGGTAAGAAATTACATCTAGGTGTGGGGTAAGTACTGATGGGAAACTCCTAAGGGGTACAGTTTACTGTGGAAATGTCAAGTGGTGTTCCATGTTCATTTCTTGTCCCATTTTAGAGTGGTAATGCAGGTAAAATCCAGATATATAAAGCAAATTTCAATTGTAATCAGATTTTGCCTAGAACAGTCAGGACTGCATATCCTAAAGCCTAGGTGGATAAAAGATATGTTGACAAACTCTTGACAGAGTAAACTTGGAGAGTAATTGTGACAAACCACATTGATTTAACATTCATAGCATGTGCTAACTAATAATTTTGTGTTTCAGCTATAAGGGCAATAAATTAATTACAATAGTTGTTTCTTAGAGGAAATCTCAGAGGGTTTTGGTCTGTTAAAAGAGGGAGAAATAAAATATATTACACCTTTTTCAAGAAAGAACCAATATACATGACACTGTGATTTCCTGAACACTTCCCTTTTTGCCTCTGTAGGAAACTGTTACATTCAAGACACCAAACCAGAAGGGACTTATCAGGGGTATTTTTGACCATCAATCTAAGGCTGTTTCATATTTCTTAACCAAAAATGTTTTTCCATGCTTCTGAATAGGCAGCAGCCTGCTTGATAAGACTCAGCAGCTGCCCTCAGATTCAGATTCAACATTTAGTTCTGTTTTAAATCAGTGCCTTGATGTTTTTGTCTTCACTACCCTAACCATCACATAATACTCTAAACTGGATCCATTTCAACTATAACATTTTATCTAAATAATTTGATGTTCTCTAAGCTAGAAAGTCTAATTCAATTTTCTGAGATAACAGTCCAGTGACTGAGGATAATTGTATCACAGTGTTTAGTGCAGGCTGGCAAGAACAGAGGCTTTATGTGCTTCACAGGTAAGGAGAAAGGGAATGTGCCTAGAAGCAACACTCCAGCTCTTAAATAGAAAGGAGAAAGAATTTGAGGAATGCATAATTATATAAAACAATAAATAATTTCAGTAAAACAAAACCTGCAAAATCCAAAAGGTAGTTTTACATCAGGGATTCTTGAAGATTTTTGTATTTATCCCCTGCAGTCTGATTCCTATAATCATTGTCCATGGTCCTTTACCTACAAGGTTGCAAGATCACTGTCAGAATGGTAGCAATTATTCCATCAAAACAGACATTTGAAGGGTATTTGATTTTATTTACCTGTTACACACTTCAAAAGTAGAAATCAGTAATGGAGAACACTATGTGGTTGGACAGCTCTCCAGCAGGCAGTGCAGGTAGTGGTTTGTGTTTGAGGGGTTTTTAATTGCTGGCTGCACACTATCTAAAACATGGTGCCTAAATGCAAGTGAAAGAATTGCTGACAGTGTCCTCTGTGCTTCCTCAGGGAATGCTGTAGTGTCAGGGAGATGAATTTGTATGTATACATTTTGCTTGGTGTGCCTGATTCTTCTCATATAGTAGCTGAGTGAAAAAGTAAAATGAAATCAATGAAGTTGTAGTCGTCCTGGATCAA
Organism: Merops nubicus; assembly: GCF_000691845.1. Classification (NCBI taxonomy): domain Eukaryota; kingdom Metazoa; phylum Chordata; class Aves; order Coraciiformes; family Meropidae; genus Merops; species Merops nubicus. The sequence continues at coordinate 16,917 of NW_008582135.1, forward strand.
GTTTAGGTGCTCCAGTTCCAGTGAATTGTTTTGCCTAGATAACATGTCTATTTTTGAATCCTCTGTTCCTTTACAGACTCACAGACATCACCCCAAATATCTAGTCAACTCCTGTGTAGAGTCATAGAATCAAAGAAGTGTTTGGGTGGGAGGGGACCCTTTAAAGGTCATCTAGTCCAACCCCCCTGCAGTGAGCAGGGACATCTTTAACTAGATCAGGCTGCTCAGAGCCCCATCCAACCTGACCTTGAATGTTTGCAGGGATGGGGCTTCTGCCACCTCTCTGGAAAACCTGTTCCAGAGTTTCATCACCCTCACTGTAAAAAATTTCTTCCTTCTATCTAGTCTAAATCTCTGCTTTTTTAGTTTAAAACCATTAGCTCTTGTCCTGTTGCAACAGGCCCTGCAAGAAAAGACTGTCCCCATCTCTCACAGACCTCCTGTAGATACTTTTACAGACCTCCTTTAGGAAGGCTGCAGTGCCTCCTTGGAGCCTTCTCTTCTCCAGGCTGAGCAACCCCAGCTCTCAGCCTTTTTTCATAGGAGAGGTGTTCCAGCTCTCTGATCATTTCTATGGCCCTCCTCTGGACCCAGCCCAACATGTTCATGTCTTTCTGGTGCTAAGGACTGCAGAGCTGAACACAGTGCTCGGGGTGAAATCTCTCCAGAGGGGAGCAGAGGGGCAGAATCACCTCACCTGGCCTGCTGGCCACACTCCTTTTGTTGCAGCCAGGATACTGTTGGCCTTCTGGGCTGCAAGTGCACATTGCTGGCTCCTGTCCAGCTTCTCACCCACCAGTACCCCCAAGTGTCAGGAAATAATCCTGGACTTTAGTTCAGATCTTACTAACATCATTTCATTCCTCATAGCACTGGCAGTCAGATAAGGAGGAAGACAATACAGAAAAAAGGGGAGGAGAGGTGACTGCATTGTATAGCAGTCAGCCATGGTACCCTCCTGAAAAGACCCTGTGTTCTTCCTGTAATGGAATTAATGGTCCTTGTGTTGATGAAATTCATTTGGAGCCCCTAACATTGCTGTGACTGAGCTTTAGGGCTTCCTCACTGGTCCTGCTAGCCTGGCACATAAATAGGACTATCTGGAGTTGCTTCTTGGTCACTGCTGGGGAGGTCTGTGGAGTGGAATGGAAAAGCATTCTGTGATAAGAGTGGTACAACCTTAGCACAAGTTGGTAGAAGAAACTGCCTAACAGAGAGAGATGTCCTGAATGGATGATGGCAGCTTGTACTTCCTGGAGGATCTGCTAAAGAGAAAATTAGATGCAGGATTCCTGATGATTGAAAAAAAAACCCAAACAACAAGCTCTGAAGAGCTTAAGAAACACTTTTTCTCTGCACATCTCCCAGTTTCTAATAGTCTTTGGCACCACAGTTAGAAACTTAGTCATTAGAAGCTATGAATGGATCTTAATGAATCATAGAATCCTTTAGGTTGGAAGAGACCTTTAAGATCATCAAGTCCAACCATTGAGCCACTAGGGCTCTAAAGTCCTCTGCTAAAACAGATCAGAATCTGTCAGGGTTGGAAGGGAGCACAAGGTGAAGAAGTTGCTCATACAACATCTGTGGCCCTCTCCAACATATTTTATGTGATGCTGGCTACATAAGTTTTGTAGTGTGTGTGGATGGATTGGTGACTTGGTCAGGTCCCTCCTGTCACCCTTAGCCTGCTCTTCCCTATCTCAGGAATGTGGTGAGAAGGGGGAAGCTGCTCAGATCAGTCTTGCCCCAAAGCTGAGTAAGGGCATGAGTGAGACATGCACGTGGGCTCAGCTCTTTAGGGGTATGTAGCCCAGTACTGATTCCACAACCTCTGCCCATTATTACAAAGTACCCTGAGAATGGGGTTTGAATGCAGCAGAAAAGAATAAGCATTTACTAGAAAAACAAAACAAAAAACCCACACACAAGACCAAAACTAAAAGTGTCCTTCCCTGTTCTGACAATTTATTGCTCTGTTATGCTGTGGTGAAGAGAGTTGTTACAGAGCAAAATTTTACAGTTTTTCCTGCAAAGTTATGTAGCAAAGAATTTAAAAATTAAAATATTAGCACTTGTTTTTTTCTTTTGGACCAATTTTTACTACTGTTATTGTCTTTTTTTTTTTTAAGCTATTGCCAAGTAGTTTGAAGGAAACTTTGAATGAGAAGCTATTGAACTTTTGATGATGACACTGGTGTTTAAGGAGACCTTAACCCATGATCTAGAAAAAATAGTCCTGATGTATCTGAATCTATTATTAAAAGGTTAGACAAAATAATTAAATGCTTTAAAATTATCAGGCAAATATGATTTTATCCCATAATGCACCCAGCAGGAAAGAAAAGTGATCAAAACTTTCTAAATACTTGAATTTAATGATTTCTTGAGATGTAGCAGTGCTGAATAGGTTATAATTACAAGATCAGTCACCTTGTATTCAAGACTGTATCAAACTTAAAGATAAATGCTGAATTCCTGAGCAGTTCTCCAAATTTCTTTACTCCTGTGACAATATTATGTCTTATTAACTGTATGATTGCCAAAGATTTGGAAACATTTAGACAGGCACCATAAAATGTAGCACAACCTATTACATCAATTTTCCCTCACTCCCCTGTCTCCTGAGCCCAAAACAATGTATTGGTCTAATATATATTGTTCAGGAGGGAAGGTATCAAGGGATAATTTGGCAAAACCAAAATAGGAAGAGCCTACCACTCCTCTTGAGAGTTAAATGCTATAATCACTTCTCAAAATACTTTCTGAAAAGCTAAAGAGCTCTAGGGCTGCAGCTGTGAGTCCTTCAATCATTTTTGTGGTCCATCCCTACAACCATGTGACTTCCCAGCATCCTTTTGAGATGAAGGACCTCAGAACTGTGCAAAGTAGCCAGGTTTACATCTTAGCTCCTGCCAATGGTAGAATCAAGTCCCTGTAGTTACATGCTAGTCTTCTACTTACAAATCCACCAACTGAATTAGCTCTTTAAGTATGAAAATGCAGTTGGGCTTCATGTTCAGTTGCTTCTCATCTCTGATCCTTGGTTATTTTCACTTTATTGATACTTGGTTGGTTTTTTTTTTTATTGTGACCAAGCTCTGGTGTGTATCTGCTGACTACAGGCTCATAAATTGTGCAACCAGCAAGAAGAGTCTGCATTCTGTTCACTTTGCCTCACACAGAGCCCAGAGTAGAAATCTCTACCAAATGGGGATCCTAAAGCTGCCACACTGTTGTACTTGTGTACAGATAACTTTTTGTTTTGAGCCAGTAGTAAAATAGCCTTAGTGCATCTCATGGGAATATGATGATAAAGGGCAAAGGCTCTGAGCAAAGAAAGGGCAGGTCAGGGAAGGCAAAAGGGACAGAAAATCTCAATGAAATGGTATTGGAGATCACTGCCAAGAACACAAGTTAGACTTCTTGACCTCTGTCATCCTTCTTCTCTACTCTAAGACTAAATGTTTCTGACAAGGAAAACCATAAAGCTTAACAGAAACTTCCCCTAAATCCTAAAGCCATAACCACCTTTTCATTTTATCTTACTTTCAAATTAATCAGCAAAACCAGTTTATATGTTTTTTTTTAATTCCCAAATTTTTTTTAAATACTATATTCCTCTATAATTCTTGTGACTGTATTAACTGCTTGCAGTGAAAAAATATGTTTTCTGACAACAATTATTTTAAGTGTATGCTCAGCAAATTTCCAAGTAATAGTCTTAAGAATTAGAAGTTGGATATATTCATTGCTGTATGTTGGTTAGTTTTTGAAATCAGATTGATTGTGCTATTTGCTGAATTGTTTGCTCAGTTCCATCACTGATAAAACTTCCCATGTATGCCACTTGACAGTGAGTACATACATTTGGTTCTGCATGATGAGGATGTACAGACCTAAGGGAGCACACACTGTCCATCAACACCCACAGGATTTGTTATTGACAGAAGACCCACAATGCCCACAGTTCATGCTGACCCTTCCACCCAAGTCCAGTAATCTCCATCAGTTCACTTTCCTCTGAATTCTTACATAGGTGAGGGTGAAATCAATGAACCTTTCCTGACTTTCTTCTTTGCTTTGACACCACAGAGCAAGATGGGCTCCTCCACTAAGCACTAGGTTGTACTCTCAGCAAAGGTCATCTTCTGCTCCCTAGAAAGCCAGACTTAGAGTGGCTACTACATTTGTGACAATTACTTCCAAGCAGGATTACTTTGATGCAAGGAGAGAAAGAGGGGCAGTGCAAGGATGTACTCCTCTGCAGGGTTTAGGACTGGCAGGAGAATTGGGAGATCCCATCTAATTTCTTCCTTCTTCAACCTAACAGGCCTGCAACTCTTCAGTTACTCAGAGACATTGTCTATGAAAACTCTTGGAAGTAAATCCTCTTGTTCTATCACACCAAGCTCTCATCTGTGTGTGAAGAATAGGAATAGTTGTCTAAAATAACAATGTTAGAATACAGAATGTATGTCATATTTACATTCTGTTATGAAGAGTAGAAGATCTTATTTTCATTTCATTCTACAATGAATTCCATCCATGCTGAATGCAAATTCTGTTTGCTGTCTTGCTCCTTTACTTCTAATAAGACTAATTAAATTCTAAGTCCATTTAAGATATGTGCCTAGGCCCAGGCAGAATAGTAAGGGAAATAAAATCATTGGCATGTAACATTGGGGATACATTTTGGGGTAATCTTTGGCACCCTGGAACTCCTCTTTCAGATACAAAAGGGGAACCCTAAGATGTCTTTGGTGAGCAGCTGAAATGCTACCTTGGCTGTCTTATCATAAAAATGACAAGGCAACCAATACACACCTCAGCTTTTCTTCTGCTGAGCACTTGCCTGATATAAAATGATTTATCATTAACAAGCAGAGCAGCAGCCAAACATCTCCCTCCACTCCCACATCACACCTCAAAGTGCCAGACAGCCAGAGGGAGGAACAGGTCAATGCACTCACCCACCACAGGGGACATGAAGAAAGGAGCAAGCCAGCCAAGGAGCCAAGCCATGGGCAATGGGAGCATCCAGGCCATGAGCCCAATCATATAGCAGGGACTCAGAGACAGCTTCATGTCCTGGCCCTGCCATCCTGGGGATTCCACTTGTCACAGAAAAGCCAGAGAGCCTTTCCAATAGCCAGAATCCTCACACAGCACACACACTATATAAACAAACCTCCCAACCCCACTGCAAGCAGAGTCAGCTCTTATGGAGGTGGCTTCTTGCCCCACCTCCAAGTTACTGTGGAAGGTGGGGGCACCTGGTGGGGATCTCCTCACCAGTTCCCACCCAAGGCTGGCCAGACCCTGTGTGAAAACCAGTCAGGAGGGTCTGTCTTGCCTGGTTGTGGACATCATCCATATGCCAACCCTCATTCAGGGCTGGGGGTTTAACCCCAGCACTTCAGCTTTCCACTGGAGACTGCAGGGAGGGAAGTGATGAAGACTGTTCTTCAGCACAGAACTTAGATGTGAAGTCATGTGGGGTCACAGGACATGGGGGTTTCTCACTCATTCAAGAGGTCAGAAGAGCTGCACTCACACTTCTAGCACAACAGACATTTCCGAGGCCACACCTCACCTGTGACCTCCCCACTAACAAACACAATTTATTGGTTTTAAATATCTTGACATAACTGGGGCAGAAGTCTAGGAAGGAAATAATGGTTAAGGTGTGCAAATGGCCAAATGTGCAAATGGAGGACATTTGTAAGATAAGCCAAGCAGAATGCCCTGGTTTAATAACCAGGGCCTACGTAATGAGAGCGAAGTGTGCCCGGATTTGCCATTAACCATTGGCAGGTTTTGGTTCTAATCCTAACAGGGACACAAGAGTCCTTTGGAAGAGGCTGTATCCTACCACCATACAGCTCTGCTGCTTGCACAGAAAAGAAAGATTCTTACAATTCTGAAAAGCATGTGCCAAAAGCTCTGGAGACCTCTATTTTTATGTGAGAGACTACACCAGATAACCATACCCCAGCCAGCAACTGTGGAACAGTGCAGTGACTCTCAGGTTGTAAGCTGCCCAGATGAAGAATTGCCAGTTTATTCTAAGGAAATTTGAATCAACAAAACTCAATCGTTTTGTGTTGATTTTGGGTAGCGTGTCTCAGATTTGAGGAGCTGAGAGGGGAAAGAAGATAATACTTTATCATTTTACATGCACATGTGTAGATTTTAATGTTCTGTGTTTCCTTGAGAGGAATCCCATGGTGCCAATTAACCTAACTTATTCCAAAACAATTCTCTGTTTGGAAAGAATAATTTTCATTGTGGGTGTTCCATGAAATTGTATGCCTCATACCCTGTTATTACTGAGATGTGTGCAGTGCAATTGAGAATGCCAGTTTCTTTTCCATGGGCTGTATAGATTATAGCTGTATCCCACACACAGTGCTAGATAATCCCTACTTTAATTTTGTTATGTGTACAAATCCTTTTAGAACATCTAGCGGTCTTAAAAATGTAAAAATCTATCAGCCTCTGAAACTTCATTTGTCAAAACCAAAAGCTGAATTTAGAAGCGATCGAAACCAATGAATAACGTGGTAATTATCTAATTAAAAGGAAATTATTGTGTTTGCTGAAATATAACAGGCAGATCATGATATCCAACACAAAATGGCAAAGAAGGAATAAAGTTACGCAGAAAATTCCATGGGTTTTAGCCAACAAAGTTTCAACCACATGTTTTTCTTTAATGGGAGGAGGTTTAACAGTCCACTAAGGCTCCAAGATTCATCATCCCTTTAAGCTCTTGGACACCCTAAAATCTGTAATGAGGTCCTAGAATACTGCAGGGAACCCATGGAGTACTGAAGCTCTCAAGACACACTGTGTGCTGGAGCCTTCTGTGTACTTTCCTGTCCATCATAGCTGTACCATTTCCTCTGGTGTCACACCACACAGAAAATGGGTCATGTCTCTCTCTTCAACAAGATTAAAAAATGAATAATACTTTTATAGTTAACACAGCCCAACTGCTATTCCTATACAGACTTCCCCCAGATGCCACAGAACAATTTTGCTCTATATCCTGTTACACACATTTTCTCACAAGCTCTTAAGTCCTATTCCTTAGGCAGGATCAGCAAGTTGGATGGCGGGAGGAACGCAGCGGAGCACTAGCATATTATCATGTTTTCCACCCTTTTTATCCCCTTTGCAGTCAAAATTGGACAAATGATCTGTCCCTATTTTAATGGTTTATATATAATTTTAGTTTCAAAAACCAGTCAGAACTAATTTTTCCCATTACTGAGAAAAAAAAGTCCTCCAAAAGATGAAACCACTCAGTGGCTGACACATTTGCTGGAATTTTTAAAGAAATTATTCCATAAATCTCAATAAAGTAATATTCTCTCTTAGATTTAATTTGGAAAAATGGAATATACAATCTGTGGGACAGAGGCCTGCAAAATTCTTTCAACCATTTGTTTTTAATTTACAGCAGATACTTTTAAAAACCTTGATCTATCTTCACTGGCATTGAGTCGCAATCCCTACAGCTGAATTGCAACAACTTTAATTCATGAAATAATCATTATTTTTGTGCTAACTCAATGCCTTGAAAAGAAACAAAAGAGGGAGTAAATCACCAAAAACTTTCATATTTTTCACATTCCTAAAAGTTCTGTGAATCTCTATCAGCTAGATTCTCAATCACTGTAACAGCCCAGAGACAACATGCCAGACGTGCTAATAGATGAATGGATCTGAGTCACGCTGTGGTGTGAGGGAGAAGAGAATCTTTTTATATCAAACTACCTTAGAAAAGGACTTACTTAAACCTGAGGCATCCTTATCATATTTTTGGAAGTGTAATCAGTTTTCATGAGGAATCTCATTAGAAGGAAGGTATTTGCAGATCACAACCCTGCCAAATAAAAGTGAAAAAGTCAACTCAAAAGTGAAAAAAGCCAAATAAAAGTGAAAAAAAATCAAAAAAGTCAAGTGAAAAGTTTGGAGCAACACACATACCCAAAAAATCAAGACTATTAGGGAAGTGCCTAACAGAAACCAGCCTCTGTCAGGTTTTTCCACCTCTGTGGGGTTGCCCCTCCCTGGAACAAATCAGAACTATTTCACAGACAATATTTCTCCAAAGGCCTGTGGGGCTGGGAAGGCCACAGATAAAATTGGATCAACCACTTTATTTACAAATGCTTGGTAACAAAATGTGTAATTGATTACTTAATTTAAAAGTCATTTCAGTTCTTGAAGCAGAAGCATTCAAAACTGTGTTTTTCCTGTAGTTTAATGAGTCAGTATTTCACAGCTTGCAACACTTTGCACTTCTGGTAGGATACATTCTTCTTAGAAATTATATGGACCTCTTAATAATTTTGCTTTTGAAATAGCATGCTAAATAGATATGTGGCAGAAACAAAGAACAAAAGGAATGTAGTTCAATACAGCTCATATATTCCTCTATTTTGTATAAAAATTCTATGTTATCCATGTCTATAAATTTTAGCATATTTGACTGTCTGTATAAATATTTCAACTTCCAGGCCTAAGTATTGTAAAGAAAAAACAGTGGCAAATAACTAAAGGAAATTAACTTAATTAGCTACTTACTACTTAGTAACTTATGAAAACACTTTATGGTCAAAATGGTCAAAAATGGTACCAAAAAAAAAAGTAAAACCCCAGCCAAAATGCATGAAAGAAACTAGCAAACTAATCTCAACGTGAGCACTGCTAAAATTATATATTAATAAGGCCTGAGAATTCCCACCTTTTTTCAGTAAAACAAACATGTACCTTCAACAACCACTGAACAATTCAGGAGGTGAAATGAAAAATAATGAACTAGAATCCTTGGTACTGAATTTGATTTTTTTCAATTTTATTAAGTGCTGTAATTCATCAAAATACCAATTAGAGAAGTTTTCATAGAGATTGAAGAGACTTCTCTTATTCACGTGTTTGATGTACTAGATATGTAGTGAAGGAGAGATTTTGGGGGGAAAAAAAGGTACAAACATTAAACTCCAGATTTCAAAACAGACTCTGCAACGTGCCAGTCTGGTTAACAAATGTGTATTATCACTCAGCAGTAACCAGGGATAAAACAGAAGTGGGAAGGGTGTTGCTTGTGTTATAGTACCACTGGCTGGAGCACTCAGAGAAGCTCTTGAGGCTGCACTGCATAACACTGAGACTTCTTCCATTACATTTCCTTCTTTTCTGTGTTCATTCTGCCCCTTTGCCAAAAGGTAGAATTGTGTTTTCTTAATGCTGCCCTCAACTACACAGTTCTTCATTTGAGCACAAACCTGTGGAATTAGGATTTGTGTTTTAAGTGAGTAAAGGTCTGAGTCCATGATAGTCTGTGTTTCAGTTCTAGCTGTTGGAAACTTTATCTTCTTAATTTTGAGACTGAACATACACTGTGTTGTTCTAATTGCACTGGCTTTTTGCAAAGAACTTTGTACTGGATTCAGCCAATTTAAAGGGTTTCCAAGATCATGGTCTTGGCTCAGGATAAATGGAGCCAATGAGCTAAACAAATTCCTGCTTTCTTGGTTCTTATAGTAAGAGAAAAATGGAAAGAACAGAATAGTTTTACTGCTTTATACAAGTGAAACAGTCCTGGAAATGGCAAAAATGTAAGTTAACTGTGTTTATGTCAGCAAGACACACTATTTCAGAAGTAATTTTTAGCTTTCTTTCAAAATGTGAACCACAAATTACAACATTAATGAAGCAAGCATTTCTCACTTGGCAAATTTAAGGAAAAAGATTTAAGAGTCATTACTTTGGGATTTAAAATAATAAAGAAATTTAGTCTAGTGCAGACAAATATTAGTGTTCTTGGAGTACATGGAGTAGTAATAGCTGTCCTGCACTGTGGTGAGTGAGGATACATATGTCTCTATTTGTTTCAACTTCTGTTACTGGGAATGCTTTTCTAATGAGCTAGATTTTAAAATTGGGATTGAAATAAATGAGTAATGGAAAAAAAAAAAAAAGAAAAGGGACTTCTAATCAGGAAAACAGTGTACATTCTTTCAAAGTCATGTTTATAAGTTCAGAGAAGCAGTGGATCTAGTTTAAAGACAAACCATATTTCAATCTGCTTTACAAAACTACCATATAGTTCACTACTAAATTTTGGCTTCAGCTGAATCTCAGCCCAACAACAACTGATGACTTGAGATACATCACTGCACATCACAACATCCTTTCACTTGCCAAGTGGCACAATTTCTATCTGCTACAGGTCTCAAAATCACTGACTTACAGTTTGGGTTTAGGGCTTGGTTTTTTTTTATAGCATGAGGAACTAACTGCTGTTACAACAGCTCTCAAGCTGTGGGAGAACAAGTCATTTGCATGTGCTGATTCTAAATAACCATAGGATATTTAACCTGCAAGAATCCCTGCTGCACAAACATGAATTTCAACACACAGAGAGTTAGACGTGTAACTGAACTCCAGAACATACAGTTTGATTCATGCACAGAGAAGGAATATTTGAATTTAGAAAACTCCATGTGGTTTCACTGACAATTAAGCCCTTTAGACTTTAGGCACTCTTAAAAGTGCATTGAATAAACAAGTATTTCCTGGTGACTTTTTCATGTGTATCACAGGCATGCATTTTTAAGCCCTCTCAGTATAATACTGGAATATTGTGTAGACACCAAAGACAATCATTTGTTAGAGGAATTTTGGAATAGTGAAAGGGCAAATCCAGTCTTGATGCAGGTCTTGAGTGAAATACACGAGTCGATTCAGGAAGTTAACGTGGTTGAGCCACTAAATAAAAGTGACCATAATATAATTAAGTTCCACATCCTCCCGTGGGATCCTACCATGAGGTAATAATATTACAGTACTTTTCAAAAAAAGGAAGATTTTTGTACTGAGGAAGTTAGAAATAGCCTGAAGGGGAAAGTTAGGAAATTAAAATCCGTAGAAGCAGCATGGAGGTTCTTTAAAAGTACCTTATTAGACTCAGAGAAAGTATGTATGTACTGGAACAATTAGGAATCAAGAAGGTGAGAAATATAGCAAGGTTTGAGGGAATGTTCAGGCCTCCAAAAAAATAATAATCCTATAATAAAATAGAAATCCAACTCAAGTGACACTAACAGAGTCAAACATAAATTCAGCACACCAGAGTAAGGGTTATATCCTGCCATTGTTTCACTGGCAAAGTAAGCAGGAGATTCCCACAAACGTGTATGTCAGAACAACATTCTGAGGCTTGAGAGGGAATGTAAAGAACAAATAGGGGAAAATACAGAGGTGGTTTTAATGCATTGTGATAAAAGAAAAACTTTCTCAAGCTAGGTAACGGTCTTTGGCAACGGTTGGTTAGCTCAGTGGAGTACAAAAGCAAAAGATTCACCTTGATTTCTCTGCACATGAGAGACTGGGAAAGGCACACCCTAGAGCTGGGGTTTAATACTTTCTGATTCTCTACCTGTAGGCTGAGGAAAAAAAAAGAGAGAGAGATGATAGAAAGCACCAGCATAAATTGCCCTAAATAGAATTGCTCTAAAGGAACTGAAAATTGGAGTAGCTGAGATAATGAAGTTGTACTATTTATTTTTACAAAAATTAACTGTTATCTGTGAGTCTGGCTATAAATGGGCTCTGAAGGTGATCTTGCATATTACAGAGAAGTGAGAGCCTAGAAAAATCTTAGGTGAGAAAAAGGAGAATTCTAAAATTAGGTGAAAAAAGCATCTTCTGTAAGTGTTAATTTGCTGCCACAAGCAGAACTCTGTTAAAGAATTAGTAAGATAAGGAAGCAGAAATCCTTTACATTTCTAGAAGTTTTTAGACAGTGTCTCTGAAGAAAGTAGTATGAGAGATAGTTAGTCATAAAATTTAAAAAAAAATGTGGTTCAGACTGCACTAAGGGGAGAACTGCTCTGTACCCGTGCCTCTGGACATACCTCCAGTACACTGCTAGATTAGGAGGGGAAAAACAATGAGATGAAATAAATAGCTGGTATCTTGAAAATAATTAAAAAATGTGTAATCTTGTATTGCTTTCAGAAAATCAGCTGTTGCTTTGAAGAGTTTATGATAACTAAGTGGCAGAATTTGCTGGTGATGCAAGACTAGAGCACACTGGTAGGAGGTCTGGTAGGAGAAATTCTCTAAATGTAGGTTGTGAAATGACACATTAAATTCAATGTAACATATCTCAGGAAGAATCTTGGAACACACTAAGAGCTCTCACCTTATGCTGTTCTGTCCTGGAAAATACTGAAGGAGCATCAGTGGCAGCTCCAAGTAGCTATCCAACTAAAGAAGAAGCAAGTGTTAAGCAGTATCTAAAAGAGGGTTTGAAGTACTTTGGAGAACAAACACTCACTGTATGATCCAGCAGCATCCTCAAGAGTTCAGCAAGACACAATGAGATTAAATGGTGTTGAAAAGGGTCTTTGTTTGGTGGCATCCATGAAATATATTTAATTTGGAAAAAATAAAATCTAGCAGAAATAGGTGAAGTAATAGATGTCAGAGAAGGCAACAGTGCCTCTTCATTCTCTTTCCTCTTTGATGAAAAAGTTTAACAAATTGAATTGTCACACATAAAAGGAATGACATTTGAGCAACATAATCACTTGTCTGTTACATGCTGCTGCTTTGATAGTTCTGATTCAACACCAATTAATGAAGGATTCGCCTGTAGCTTTCCTATTACTGTAATTTATGATCCATTTGTTTACAGAAATTACAGCTTTCCTGATGTGGAGTTGGGTTGGATGTCAGTAAAATTTGGTGCAGTAGGTCCTGGCTCTGCTGGTGTTGTAGTCTATGTGACCATCATCTTTAATCTTTGCCTCAGATTCCTCGCCCAGAGTTATCCTGGTGTTAAAGTCTGTTTCTTTTCTGTGTGGACCAGAACGAAGACATCTCAAAATTATCTTTTCTGTGAAACTCTGAATATGCTGCAAAGCCAGGTGACCAGGGGACTCATTTCAGCTAACAGGCTCACGTGTGAAGTCTGCTTTATATCAGGGCTGGGTGCAATTGTAAGCATTCCTAAGGCTATCAAGGGGGGCTAAGGGTTGTCAAGATATACTTCTAAGCATAGTTATAAAATTACAAATATTGGACACAGTATACAGTAATGCAGATGAAACTCAGAGAAGCAGCTGCAGAGGCACAGGTAAAGTCAATGGGACTTGCTCCTAAAAAGACTTGCTGTCTGGTTTAAACAGTGTTTGGTAAAAGAGACTCATTGCTCTACAGAGATCATCAGGGAAACTATTCAGGATATACACATTACAGCTTGTAGGCCCTGACATGAATCAAGTGTAGAATTCCTCTCCTGGTTTTAAGAAAATTGTTGTTTGGAAACCTTCTTGGGTCAAGACTAGAAATTCCAGTAAAAACAAAAAAAAAAAGAAACTGTGAGACAGTCCACAACAACATAACCAATAGCTTGATAGGTTGACCTTTACGTTGGAGGTGTGAATGGATTCTTTCACTGATTAGGATTTTCCAACTGCCACAGAACTGTTTTGCCAAAAGCCTTAGACTAGCATTAGTGACATTATTCTCTGTGTTCATTGCCACACTCACCTGCCCCACTTGCTAACCAAGCTCCAAACCCCACTCTCTTGGCCTCTCCACACAGCACAAGTGCTCCAGTCCCCAGCCAGCCTACCCTGAACTCACTCTGGTGGATTGACACCATTCTGGTGCCAAGGGGCCTATAAAGCCAGAGGCACTATCCTCGATGCAGCCTTGTGAGGGCAGAGCACAGGGAGGATGATCCCCTACTCTGCTGCCTGTGCTCCCATTAATACAGCCCAGCATGGTGTTGGTCCTCTCTGCTGCCAGGGCATGCTGCTGGCTCACGTTCAGCTTGCTGCCTACCAAGACCCCAAAGTCCCTTTCAGCAGAGCTGTCCCCAGCCAGTCAGGCCCCTGCCTGGGAAAAAGTCTGCAGCAATCTCTCTGTGTAGTTCCAGTTCATCCCTTTTGAGTGTGGCTATCCAGCCAGAGACAGTCCTTCTCCAACTTAGTAAAGATCAAGTTTTCTCATTAGAACCTGAAGAGATAGCCTTCCCTGAGATATCTTTGTTGTCCTTCTTCCTGCCATAAACCCCATCCTGCTGCATCAGCCACCGTAAGGTCCAGAGCTCCACACCAGGCTGGCTTCTCTTAAGAGTTTTTTACATTTCTCAAAAAAACAATACTCATTTGAGACTTGCAAGTGTGGAGAGGTAGACAACACTTCAGAAATAAGAGATGCTGTCACACTGTTGACTTACTGGCTGTGAACTGCACGTGTGCCTAGAAGGGTGTGAAAGAAGCCCCACCACTTAGAGCAGTTCCACTGAAGAGCTTCTTTTAAGGGGTTGATTTTCAGAACTCTTAATCACTGCTGTAACCAGATACTTAGACTTGAATATTTATTATATACATAAGGCATTAAATACTTATCATGATTTATAGCTTGGGTTAGGATGTTATTTTTAAATAAGCCATATAAAGTACCTTCAATCCTGTCCATTCAGACACTCATGACTCCAAAATCATGAAATTGGCTTAAAAGCTATGTGCTTAAAAAAAATCCATTTGGAAACAAGGGGGTTGGAAATTCACTGCCCCCTCACTTTTTAGCTTGATTTGTGTTCTCAAACTTCTTCCTGCAATAATGAAGGCTAAAGGTTTCAAATTAGAGAGTTGAAAACCTACTGCAATGTTCTATTCTACTAATTTCAGCTTTCCATATACCTCTTATACTTTGCAAGGCCTGTAATATAATTGCAGGCATTGGCTACACTACATAATAAGATGTGTACACACATCTATATAGCTGAAAATTCCACAACATAACGAAGTATTAGTTGTAATTAATGAGACACAGGATTGCTGAGGTTCTGTGGCATGCCTTCAAATGTCTGAGCCCACATTCCTTCCATACAGTCAGCTCTGACCAAGTGATTAAGTCCCTCATGCAGTGAGACTGTGGGAAGAGCCCTTATGAGCAGAGAAGAGGGGAACCTGCTGGTTTGCTGGAGAATATCTGATTTATTTTCATTTTCACATGAGAAAAGGCAGTTTTCATTACTTACTACACTTGGTGTGTCCCTGGGAGATTTTCCTCTATCGGTTCCAAGAACAATTGCAAGGAATCATTAGTGAGTTTATGAATTTGTGGAGGAAGTGAATTTATCACTTTTAAAATATGTTTAAGCAGCTATATTTGTATTCTTCACATATAACAAATTGTGCATAGCCTGTCACTTTTTTCAGTAGTTATTGTTCTTTTTCTCCTAAGGGAAGACTGTTTTTGTAGCTCAGTGAGGCTCTGCTAATTATTACATACCTCATCTTTCTAAAGAAGGAATTATGTTTATGTTAGCTATTTTTCTTTCAGGAAATGTTCCATTCAGTACTTAAGTATAGATCATAAATGGGTGGATTCCTTATTCCTTTCTTTGGGAGGGAGGGTAGTAGAAAATGTTGGCATTTATCAGGAAATAATGAATCAGTGTATCACAACATTCTGACAACTCTGGTCATTTTTTTCTATTTTGAATTGGAATAACTTTCACTTTTAGCTTATGTCCATTCAAATGCAGGAGTCACCCATGACACTATTTAGAACAGATACTCAAGTCTTACAACAACAACAACAACAAAAAATCAGGAATAATGAATAATATTTAGTTAAATCTCAAGTTTTTAATAAATAATGCAGTGTATTACCTGAAAAAGTTGTCAGGGGTCTTAGAATTAAATTGTTCCAAATAATCTGTGTAGTGCAAGTATTTGAATGACAACTAGAAATGAAAAACAGGATTCCAATTGTTAATTTTGTTTCAAATGAACTCATTTGGTACCTATTTGTCTAGATGAAAGGTACGTTCAGGACAAAGCTGTTGATGAGGCAGTCATGCTGTGGAGCAGAACAGCACAGGTAGTTTGGCAAGGGAAGGGGGATCATGTCTCACCACCATCTCTCCTGCTCCTTTGCTCCTTTCTTGGAGTGGAGAGATGGCTCAGACATCACTGGCCTACACCTGAGAAAGGACACAGGGAGCAAAAGCCAGAAGAAGCAAGACTGTGTCTTCTACAAGTGGAACAAGACTTGTTTCATGTGAAATACAACATCCTCATATTCTAGATATGCTGTTAGCATATGCTGCTGCATAGAAATGCCATAATATTATGGAACTGACAGACCTCCTGTCACTTCCAGACAGCAATAATGAAAGGAAATTAGCATCTAAAAAGTTGTAGAAGACTTTAGAATGAAAAGCAAAAGGAAGATGAAAGGCAGTGGTTAACCATTCTATATGCATGTTATCAACTAATATTATTCTAATTTATGCAAATGTAAGACTAAGATTTCCAAATGTGAGCTAGTGCTTGTGGTCAGTCTGAGACTAGTTTTGGGAAGCTACTGAATGCTCTATGCTTTGTAGCTATTTTAAGTTAAATTGTAAAAACAAGGAGTCACTTTTAGCAATGATGTCCTTTAATGCTTAACACCTCAAAGCAGAACCAACCAAAAATGAGTCTATGGATATTCTGAAACATTTTTTAAAGTCTGAGTAATTCTAAGAAGCAGTTGCAGGTCAAACTATGATAAATGGGCATTTATCACACGGAAGGGAACACTGTTTCCTGAGGAAAACAATTATGATGACACTTATTTCATTTCAAAGAGAGCATCACTGAAAAGCATGGTTCCTTTTTCCATGGTTCTCACAGAGGATCACATTTTTGACAAATTGCTGCTGCTGTCCTCCTGCCATTGCTAGCCTGTTTGGGGGGTGTGTGTGTGTTTTGTTTTGTTTTGTTTCAAACAAGTTCCAAAGATGGCTTAACTTCAGAGAGATTTTCTTAATGGAATCCATTCCTCCCAGAAGGTGTTCTCTCTAACAAATGGGAAACATCACTAAATTTAACCCAAAGTCTGAGCAATGGAAAGCTACATAGATGATGTCAGACATTACAAATATTATTTGTACTTGCTAGTTTACTTCAAGGGAAATTATGAGAATGACATCATAATGATGACTGACTAATTTTTATTAGTGTTTTCTCTCTGAAACTCTAGACTTTCAGTTATAAAGAAAAACAGCTTTTAAAATGCCATACCTGTTATTCTTTTCTAGCATTTTGTGATTTTCTCAGTTGTAAAAGGTATTAATATTTTAAAATACCATAGATGCTATCAGCTTTCATTCTAGTCATTTGACATGTCAGATATTTTGTGTCCAAAAGAAAAAAAAATATTATTTAATGCTCATAAAAGATAGGAAATGATCACATCTTCTTTTAAATTAATTGCTGCTTGGGTTGGCCTATGAACCTATAAACTCTGCTGGAACAGTTGTAGCCAAATTTCTTTACAACAGTTTCTTACTATGGAAATTAATTATGCTGATGAAGGGGTGATGACCAGCTTATGAATAGCGATATGTTTCTGCAGTCAGCAAAGCCAAATCACGGGGTGCCACAACTTCAGAAACATCCAAAATCCTCAGAGCCAGCAGGACTTTCTTTTACAGCAAAAAAACGCAGTCAGTCAGGGTTGCACAAGTGCTTTCTGCAAAGCTCTTGGATGATTTTGCTGAGAACCTCTAACCAAAAGTAGCGTATCAGCTCCAGCCCTGAAGGGCCTCTCAGGCATCCTATCTTATCTCCAGAGCTGGAGACAGCAGCAGCCAGGAAGGCCAACAGAAGAGTAGCTCCCACAGCAAGGCAAGGAACATTTTTCAAGCCCAGAAAAGGACATTCCTGGGGGAATATTGTTGAGTCATCAAGCAACTGGAGACAATGATCCAAGTAACTAGAACCTGGTGGGTGGCACAGCAAGCCAAAGGCTGTCTCTTATGGAGGACTCCCCTCCCTATTTTTAGGAACTTACCACCACACGACTGCATTCTTAGGTTCTTTACTGGGGACAAGATCAAGCCACAACAGCAGGTAGAGACAAATCTCCATGACCATATCATTATCATTCTCCAAATGCTGTTGTCCCATTCATCACTGTGTTTATATTTGACCTCAAGGCCAATGGAATTATCAAAGTGTTTCTGGTTAAGCGTGTTCATAGATGTTTCCTGCACTAGGGCCTTTCTTTATCTAGAAAGAGTTGTTTTAATGAGAAATGCATATTTATCATATCAAAGTGCTTATACACATGAGGGTACTTAAATGCTGTGCCCTAATGTAGCCTTCGTATTCCTGCGTTATTATAACATGCAAAATTCAGGGATTCAGGGATTAATTTAGCATCAATAATCACAGATCCAGATCTGTGTGTACAGCTCCAGCTCCTGGCACAAAGTGATGCTTCTGCAGTCTCAACTCCCACGTAAATCTACACAAGTGTAGGGGTTAAGTGTGCAAAGGCAAGGTTGAAAATAGGACTCCTATGGCTGAGTTCAAGCCTTACTGGAAAGCAGCTCCAGTGATTTGGGAAATTACCTTGAGCTTTGTCACTCTCTTGCCTCAGCTAAGGCTGAGTAACTGTGCAACTGCTCCCACTTTATTGCAGTGTAAAGCAAATAAAGTTCAGCAAGTAACTACGGGGTGGTACCTTCCTGTAACACCACAAATTTTTAGTTCCAGATAATCCAACATCATCTTGGGTAAATGATAAGTATTTGAGTTCAAAGATCCCCTGAAGCAAGAGGTTTAGATAGTATCAATGACATCATTCATCTCAACACTGAAAGAAAGTTAGCTCTGAGACTGATTTGCAGAGTTCCTCTAGAGTTACATTGCACCATGTAATGGAGCAATGTGACAAAGAGTGCTGCCCTCATCAACCCCACTGGCAAATGATTTTCAGGATAAAAATGAACAAATTATCCGTAGTAGATAATAAACAGCTACCATATCAATTAGTACAGAGACATTTATTAAATCTCTTTTATAAATGCCTTATATTAGAGCATTCTATTATATCAAGGATTCAAAGGGATTAGACCTTAATTTGTTATTTTAGTATACTATACCTTTATATTGTTGACATATAAGTTGTATAAATAGAAACACTATAAATCTCTTTAAAAATGTACCATAAATTTTTTATGTATGACCTTTAAGTAACAGCAATCTGTTGCATAACTCTGCAGGGGAAGTCACATGGTGGAAACCTCATATTTCCTTAAATTTATGGTTGTTTCTTGGTGGTCTAAAAGACTTTTTTTTTTTTTTTAAGTTCCCTTTCAAAGTCGTAATCTTAGTAAATTGTTTAATGTTTGGTCTAATGCAGGTCAATGTAAGTTCTTATTTAGATTTATAATAGGAAATATATAATGTCAGATACCAATGAAGCCTGGCTAATAAAGTCAAGGATACCAGTGTTATGTTTCATTATAATGATGTGAAGATAATGCCTTTAGCTGCATAACCACCACGTTAGCTACAGACCATAAAAAATACTTTATGAAATCTCAGGGTCAGATTCATTAAGAGAAAAGTTCTCCATTTTTTTTTCCTGTAATTTTTTTCCCCTTAATCAGAAGCATTTTTGATGGAGAAATTCCCAAATCACCATTGTGTCAGATCTCATTTACTGACACCAAAAGTCATGTAAACTCTGAAACGGAGGGAATCAGCTGCCTCATGGTATCCTGTTTTGCTCTAGAAAAAAACATCAGTGGAGTCTGGGCATATGCCTAAATATTTGCTGAATTAGGGCCTTATGAAACAAAATTTTATATTAAGGTAATTATCATTGCCGTTACTTTGGGGAAATTTTACTCTTTCCTACTCCAAAGGAGTTTGGCTTATACTCAGAACAGTGTTATCAGCATCAACAGAAGAGGTCTGCTTCAAGTTAAAACATACAAGTGAATATAAGTTGTGTGAAACAGAAGAAATTATTAGTGGTTTTCCACCTCCACCGAAATCCTCAGGATCCCAAACAGGAATTTACAACACTTGGCAGAATGAAAATTAAACCCCACTCAGAAATGTCAATATTTAAAAGACGTAGTACAACCATAATTTAATGAGTTCTTTAAAAAACACAGGCACGTACACGAAAGGCACATTTTTCAAAAGCTTTTTTTCCCCCCAACGCTGGAATTGAATGTTGCAGGCATAACAATGTTAACTTAATCTTTAATATAAAATGAATCCTTGTAGGTAGTTCAAACACCATCTATTTAAGCCTTAAGATATGCAAATCTAGCCTGTGTACACCGTTTATATCCACTCATAGTCCACTTTTAGGACTACAAAAAAGATTTAAATTGGATGGGAATTTAAACTACAGGGACGGTGAGATCTGTGTTCACCTCAGTGCTGAATGCATGTGTATGTTTTTATGTGGATATGGTGAATATCTGCATAACACATAAGCATAAACAGCTTGGCAAATGCAAACCTTGCCCAGCCATAAATTCTCACCTGAAAGGCAGTTGTGCACGTTCCACAAGAGATGCAAATTAAAGCAATGTTTTGTGCCTACAGCCTAGCAAAGGATGATCTAACGTAACACAGTCCTATAAGGGAGCTGAAAGAAGTACTAGTACTTCATTTTCAGAGGAGGAATGGATTTCTCATCAAGCTGTATACTCATAGTCTGTTAGCTAGCAAGCACGGAACTCAGCCTTGATGTTCTGCTCAAACTTGGAGTTGCAGTGGGGTCTGTAAGGGGCTGCTCTTCATGCCTCCAGCCTGCCTGCTTCTTCAGAGTGCCTGTGTCAGCCTGAATGAAATCTGTCAATCGAAGGGATCTGATGCTGTGCCATTACTGTATTAATAACATTTGAGTCAGTAGACTTGGATCATCCTGTCCAAAGATCTCGGGTGCTATGCAGGTTCAACATGTACTAAAAAAGAATGGAAAATAAAAGAATCCAAATGGATGCTTTAATTTTCCATCTTATTTTTGTGTTGTGCCTTCTGGGCAAGCACTGAAACAATGAATACTCCAGAAGTGTTTAGCAGTGGTAAGAATAATCCTGTTCAGGTATGTCAAAAATCTGCAGAAAAACAAACGAAGGGCAAGATGCAATAAGAGTTTATTGTCATTGTGTGAGCATGGCTCTGTTTGGGAGCAGGTAATTTGTGTAATGGATGCCTTTGAACCTGGAACGGGGTCAATCCAGGATCCTGACAGACAGGAGAGACTAGCAAACCTTTTCTCCACCATTTTCTTTAAAATGAGCACTTGAAGCCTGAACTTAGAGAAAGGATGATGGTACTGGTCTGGAGCAGAAGTCAAATGTGCACCAAAAAGAGAGCCTGCAACTTTTTCCTGTCCATGCAAGGCATTCATTAAGCCTCACAAATAACAGAAAAATCAGCACTGCTGGGGCTTTCACAAGCAGATGAGGGTGTCAAGGGAGAGGCAAAAAACCATCCCGCAGGCAGCGAGTCTCAGGAACCTCAGAATGCTGGCAATGGCTTCGTTAGAAACCAGAGAGCCTTCCTATGCCAAGAACAGACACTAAAATCTCAGACAGTTAATGCAAGAACAGGATAGAGAGGAGTGAGAATATTCTGAGATTTTGAAAACATACCCTCACCAAGTGTGGACTGAAAGATTCTCAGGAAGGGCCAAATGAAATATTCCATTTCAATGTTGACATTCTTTTAACTCCAACTAATTTCCAAACTGAAAACAACTCCCTGAAATAATCAAAATTCCCAGTTTTACAAATATTAGAACCGGATGTTTCAACAATTTCAAAACTATTTTACTTTTTTTTCCCCCAAAACACAACGTGTCACAGACAAACTTCCCTTTCCATCGGGGAACGTGGTGGCTTAGACAAGTCAGCATTTCCAAAGAGTGCCTTTATTCAGAAAGCTCCTGGCCATTTACACCAAAGACATTTTTCATAGTAATTTACTGCTTGTCTCAGGACAAATGAATCCTGAAGTTCTAAGTCTGCATCAGCTATTGACGCACACAAACATGTTCCTCTAATTATTCCATATGCATGCAATGCCTCACCCTGCTTCATTTTTATAACTCATTCCTTCTTTCCAATGTCCAAAACTATCTTTGCATTCTCAACAAGAAACATATTTCTCATTCACACATCTTGGGCCAAACCCAGATGGTATTAGTTTCCTACAAGGGTATTTCCTGTAGGTCTGAATTGTCAACACGGCTGTGGATTGCCATCATTCTCCTCATATACAGATTCTAGTCATGAAGAGCAAACCGTATATCCTCCACCACCCTGGTTTTTCCACTTGGCACATTTCACAGAAATATTCATGTCTCTCTTCAAATTATTAATATTTTGTCACTATTTTAGTTGAGAGGTAAAGACGAGATCTAGAGGAGCGATCTACAAAACTGCTTGATTATTTTAGCTTCCTCTGGTGCTTGCAAAATGTCTGGGGAAAAATCTGGATTTCTCTGGATTTATTTTCAGGTAGCTGGCAAATTACATATATTTGTAAGACTTAGAGAAAGAACTCAAATTATTTGATTACTCAAGGCAGTATTTGATGTCCAAGCTGTGGCTTAACTGCAGCAGCACAGGCAAGTTGCAGGCAGGCCTTTCTGCCCTCGGGCTGCCCAGCTCCTGGGGCATCACCAGGCTGATGGGATTGGCCAAGTACCAGTGAGCCTGGGGCAGTATCAGAGAATTCAAACACTTTTTCCTCCCCAGCTCCTACTCAGTGTTTTTTCAGAAATGTGAGTGTGCTGTGTTTAGATAGATTTCCAACTGTGGTACAAATTTTATGCAATAATAGCATTTTCTGGTTTTTCTGTCTGCCTTTGTACCAGGACTCCAACAAGTGCAATCCTACTGTGGTAGAAATTTTATGCTCATGCACAATTTTTGTTGAAAAAAAATTGCAATAATAGCATTTTCTGGTTTTTCTGTCTGCCTTTGTACCCGGACTCCAACAAGTGCAATCCTCATCTTTCAAACAGTTTGATTTTGGGTAACAAATACACATGGAAATTTAAAACTCAGTAGCAGATGCTGACCTCTAGTTTGATTTTCTGCTTGCGTTTGTGCCAATAAGACAAGAGTGTTTACTTTCTGGAGCACAAAACAGGTATAAACAATTTTAATATTGGAGTAAATAGACCTAACAGAGTTGTCTAGCCTTCATCCAGTAGGTCTGTTGTATGTCTGCTGGTAAAATGTTGCAGAATACCTGCAGAGCTTCTAAGAATACAAACTCTGATGTTGCCCATTACGTTGAGCGTGACCAGCTCCTGAGAAAGCCAGCAGCACAGGCAACCAGCATTTGCTCTGAAGATATGACAGGTCATTATCAAAACTATTCTAAATGCTGATGCTAAATATAGGCTAAAATATCCATCTCCGTGTGTCCAGATTTCAGAGTCCCAAAGTTCTCTGGGTATCAGGGAACAGAATAACATTTGTTATTCTCTTTGTATTCTAGAAAGGAACTCTAGAATTTGAACATGCATTCTTTGGCAACTGAAAAATGGTGACGTGTCCCCATCCTTCAGTGCCTGCAGGCAAGTCTCACACTCTGCATGGAGGCTCTGCCTTCAGGAGAGAATCCCAGACAGGATGCTAGGTGGAATATAAGCATCAATTACAGTCAACCTTCCATATGCTTCCTGTCTCTGTCCCATGATTTATGTCACCTGAACTTCTATCCTTCAAATTGCCTCCTACTTGAAAATCATTCAGATAATATTTTCCAGTTTCTTCATGTAAGAAGAAAAGGTGATTTGAAATATAGTCATAAGAGTCGTTTAGGTTGGAAAAGACCTTTAAGATCACTGAGGCCAACTGTAAACCCAGCACTGCCAAGTCCACCACTAAACCACGTCCCTAAATGCCACATCTACATGCCTCTTAAATACCTCCAGAGATGGTGACTCTGCCACTTCCCTCCCAATGTTTGACCACGCTTTCAGTGAAGACATTCTTCTTAATGTCCAAACTAAACCTCCCCCACTGCAACTGGAATCTGTTTCCTCTTCTGTTGCATGTTATTTAAGAGAAGAGACCAACCCTCACCTTGCTGCAACCTCCCTTCAGGCAGCTGTAGAAAGGGACACAGTCTTCCCTGAGCCTCCTTTTCTGCAGGCTAAAACAGCTCCAGGTCCCTCAGCCACTCCTCATAAGACTTGTTCTCTGGCCCTTCACCAGCTTCGATGCCTTTCCTTGGACACACTCCAGAACCTCAGTGTCCTTCTAGTGAGGGGCCCAAAACTGAATGCAATACTTGAAGTGCAGCCTCACCAGTGCAGAGTACAGGGGGATAATCACTTCCCTAGTCCTGCTGGCCAGACTTTCTGACACAAGCCAGGATGCTGTGTGCCTTCTTGGCCACCTGGGCACACTGCTGGCTCATGTTCATGGCTGTCGACCAACACCCCCATGTCCTGTTCTGCTCCTGTTGAGCTGTGTCAAGAAGTTATCTTCCACACACTCCAGCAACCTCCTGGACTGTTTCCTCTCTGCTGGATTGTATTTGCAGCAGACATCTGGTAAGTTGAAGTCCCTCACAAGAACAAGGGCTAGTGATTGTGAGACTTCTCCCAGCTGCTTATAGACTATCTTGTCTGCCTCTTCATCCTGGTTGGGTGGTCTGCAATAGACTCCCACCATGACATCTACCTTTTTGGCCTTCTCCCTGATAAACACTCAACTCTATCATCATCATCTCTAGGCAATCAGAAACTCCTCAACGTGCAGCACCACTCCACCAGCTCTCCTTGCTGGCCTATCCCTTCTGAAGAGTTTTATAGGCATCCATTGCAGCACTCCAGTTGTGTGAGTCATCCCACCATGCTTCCACGATGGCAACTACAGCACAGTTTTCCAGCTGCACAATGGCTTCCAGCTCCTCCTGTTTGTTGCCCATGCTGCATACGTTGGTGTAGATGCACTTCAGCTGGGCTGTTGATCCTGTCACCTTTCTGAGGGAAGAAGCCCTAACTCCTCCATGGCCATTCTCAGGCACTTCTGTGCTTTCTAACACACCAATAACCCTTGTGTCTTTGCTGTCCCATGGACCTCCATCCTCTACCTCCACTAAGGCAGGGGATGGAAGGACCTCACTAGCACACTGCGCCTCAAACACTGGCATGCTGCACACAGGCTATCTCCAGTGAGGCTGGTTGTACCCTTTTCTCCCTTCAGATCTAGTTTAAAGCTAAAAGTTTTAAACCTGGTAGCACCAGGCTGAGAGACAGATATTGAACTGTTGGTTCTTCCCAGTTTCTTCCCTCATCATTCCCTGCAGCAGGAAGGAGAGAGGAGGACACTGCCTGTGCTGCTGATGCCTTAACCAGCCATCACTAGGCCCTGGAGTCTCTCTTGATTGCCCTCAGACTTCTTGTTGCAGCTTCATTGCTGCCTACCTGAAGAGTCAATAATGGACAGTAATCTGAGGGCTGTACCAGGGTAGGGAGCTTTCTCTTTTAAAACAGGGACAGAGCCAGGCTCAGAAAGCCCACAGTTTAATTTAGGTTATGTTGCAAGCATAAATGATTACCATACTAATTTGGGGCAAAAAACCACAGATGGTGTAGACTGAACGCAGCACCTCTAGTCCTTTATTAGCCTCTGACAAAAGGTATCCTGATTAAGCCTTTCATTTTCTATATGTTTTTTTTTTTTCCCCAAGATGTAGACTGCCAGCAACTTCTATCACTTGCTGAGCAACTTCTAATATCTATCAGCATGCAGGCAACAGTGAAGAGATGGGGACTGATGTAGGTGGGAATCAGGAGCTTTTTTCTTTCGAGCTGAGTGCGGTTTGCTGCTTTCAGCCCCTGCTCTGCAGTGTTTAGATACATGGCTTATGAGTGGAACATTCCCCTTGCGAGCAGAAAAAGCAACTATCTGCTTTAATAGGCAACAGTTCACTGCTGAGAGCCAAAGGAGAAAGGCAGAATTGTTTGTAAGACAGAGTAATGTCATCAGGGCATCTTTCCATTTGCATCTCTTTTTTGAAACAAGTTATTTTCTAATGCCTACAATTAGACAGATCAACATTTCTGGTTTTAATTTAATGCAGAGAGTATGATAATTACTGTTATTCTGTTCTGAATTATATCCCTAAATTTCCATATAAAGTGGTCACGGTAAAACAGCATGAATTTGTTTTCAATTATCGGAGTATAGTATTTGTTGTAGGTTGGTTCATTTTACATAAGCACTGTCAAATTTGCTATGTGTCACCATACATCCTCTTTTTCCCCCCCTTCTCTCAGCACACACGCACAAAAAACTTCTTCCAGCTCGTTTTAAAGCGCTGTAGACTTCTTTGTGGACACTTAGGAGAAGTCTTAATTCAGCAGCCCAGGGAGATCTGTGCACCATAGTAAGACTTTTATTTTTCCACAGCATACTTTTATCTTTAGCAATGACAAAAGCAGGAGAGATTGGCTGAAATGTCATGCCATGCAAAAGCAACTTACACTGAACTATAATTCTTAAACCCTTTTGACAACTCTCTGCTGTTAGATCTGTGTTTTAACCAAAATGAAAAATTTTATGAAATATGCTACTGAAAAATAAATATCAGTTTTATATATATATATATAGCAAAGGAATGAAAGCATGATAAAACCAGAGTAGATGTCTGAGAGCACCAGAGTCAAATTAGAGCACTAGCAGAACCCTAAGTCACTAACAAGATTAACCTGTATTATTTTTGTTTTCAAAATAATGTTAGCATTAAAATAGGGTTTAAGTTTAAAAATTATTCTTGATTGGAAGAGGTAAAGTCAGAGGTAAAGTTCTGGTGAATGACAGGGATTATTAGCCTCTTGTCATCATGCCATGTATCTGTGAATGTTAATGTAACACAGTCTCTTCTCTTTGGGGTATCATCTGAGCCAATTTTATTGGATTTCCCACTGAAAGAGAGTTGTAAAATTTTCCTTTATCCCAGAAGTGGCACGGTAATGTGGGTGAAGCTTAAAAGCAACAGAAAGAAGGAGAAAAAATACAAAGGTCATCAACTCTATTCTCCCCATTAATGAAGGATTTTCATGGTCAGTAAATTTCTTAACACTTACGCCATTCTCCTTCCCTTGAAGGAAGCTTTCTTGCTTTCCTAGAAGGCTAATTCTACAACACAATAGACCTCAAACCAATGCAGCTCAAAAGCTGTCAGGAGAAGACAGTCTGTACTGGAATAACGCTGAAGAGGAAAAGTACAGGAGAGCAGATACACCAAATAAATAAATAAATACCAGAAAGTGGAGCCGTGCCAGGAAAATAAGAAGGAGCATGCTTATTTTTTACCTTCCCTTAGTGGCCTCCCCTGGTGAACCACTCACTGAATTGCTGGTGGAATGTAAAGCTTCCTTGAAAATAAATCCAGCTGGGGACAGAGGTGGAATCACCACCTGTGTTCCCAGAGGATAAATGCTGCTTACAGCTCAAGAGGCCTCTGTGGTGCAGGAAAGTGTGTAATTCACACCTTCTTGAGCCAGCTTTACTGAATGCAATAATCATCTGGTCTTTATTTGAATCTCCCTCTTCCGGGACTGATTTCCACTGTCTTCTGTTATTCCAATTCTCCTAAAGTAGTGCAGTACATAAAGTTTCCCAGTCCAGATGCAGACCTCACATGGGCTCATGGCCACCTCCTTGCAAGCACACTCACAGTTTTATGTCACTCTGCCCAAAACCTCTCAATTATTTGCTGGCTCTTGGCAGCCTCAGAGCAAAGAGTGTGAAGGAGGCAAGCTGTGGGTTTGTGTTGGGTTGGTGTCTGCATTTATAAGTTTCATATACTTTCTTTAGGAGGACGGGAAGAAAGAATTGTATTATCAGGGGACGAGGATTGTCATTTGGATTAAAGTAAAGACTTGCCCAGCAGAACAGCAAAATATGGAATTGAGGAATTAAAAAAAAAATAAGTACAGAGGACTAGGACTAGAAAGGCCCTGCATTTAGTGACTGGTATCTTCAAAGGACTATGAAGGTAAGGAAAAGAAAAAACGATCGAGGCCATGTGAAAAATTTTGTCTTTGCTGCAACAGGAGTAATAAGAAAAGAAGGATTAGGGTTTAAGTTCCAGTGCTATCTTTAGAGCTCAAACTATTTCTATTTATTTCTGGTTTAAGTTCTGGAATTCTTTTGCTGGAAAAGTATTCTGCATCATAAATACAGGTGTATAATTCCTGTGAGCAGGTACTCTGACTTTTGCCCAGGTGCAGAGAAGCCCCATTCAAAATCCACACAGAACTGGTCTCAAGAACTACCTGCTTACTACTTTTTGATAGGTTTGACTTTTGGACCCACTGGGCACTAAAGGAGTGGGATGTCAGTACTTTGTTGTGAGTGCAATTGTCCTGTAAGAAAAATGAGCATTTAAATAGCACTGCAAACATCAGAGCAGACAACTTTTGGATGGGTGCACTTTGGCCATCAATGATTTGCAGCCAAATCCTGCCCTGCAGCTAACTGAACAAAAAAAACCCTCTAACTTTAGTAGGATTTTTGCTTAAATTCCAAGTAAAGAGTATTTTTACTGTGCAAATCTAACTGTAAAGAATTCACTTATCTCAAGTTACAATTAAGTCAAGTATTAAAATAGTGCATTTGTTAAAATCAGTAAAAAATATTGAAATTTTTTTTAAAAAAAATCCTTAGATAACTGCAAAGCAAATGAGGAAAATAATGAAGCTTTGCAGCACAACAGGAAAAAGGAAATGCTTTGGAGATAGGGTCTAGTATGTATACTGTACTTGGCTCACCATGACATCAGTGTAATTATTTTTCCCTAAGGTAAATGTCTTATGTTACAAATTCTTCCTTTGCCAGAGGCCTCAGGCCCCACAGATGTCCAGATAGCAAAGCATTGGAGTTCTCAACACCCAAGAGGTCTGCAGGAGCTCTCTTCCTACCCCACACCTACAGCCCCATCAGTTTCTGCTTTTCTCATCCTGTATTTGTTGTCCCCTTTCACCTGTCAGAGGCACCTCCCCCTTGTGTTTCTCAAGATAGCTGCTGCAGCTTTGAGAGGCAAGGTGTGCCCTTGCAGCAGACCTTTTGCTGGCTTCTAATTCTGATGTAGTCAAGTTTCTCTCCTGTGCTGGGGCCAAATTTCCAAAACATGTCGATTAAGCAAACACTCCCCGCTGAGCAAATACCTGACATTATCTTCAGCCCTACAGTAAGATCCGGTAGAGGAAGGTTCAAATAAACAGAGATTCTTTGGGGATCTCCTAATTAGAAATCCCTTTCTGTGGAGTTCATATGGTACTGCCTGATAAGAGATATTAGATGATCCAGGACCCCTCCCCTCCTTACTCCTTAAGATCAAACACATGGTAACGCATATTAGTTATGGTATTACACAGGAAATAAACCCCATTAAGGGTGATCATCCTACCTCAGCAAACTATATAAAGACATTACATTAGAGTTAAGATTTTAAGTCAGGAGTGACCGTTGAATATACATATTTTAAGCATAACACCTTTTAAAAAAGGTTTTTAAACTTGTTTCCAGCACGAGAGTGGGATTGTCCAAATAAAAAAGCTGTGAAGTATAAACAGCACTATGTTATATAAGGGAGTGAACTGTGAAATCAATTTTAAAGGAAAACTCATAATCTGCTACCTATAGTGTTTACCATTAAGCCACACAGAGTAATGGAAGTAAATGACTGTGTGGTTTTGCTTAATAAAATTAATTACTATTAAGGTTAGATAATTAAGGGTCAGGCTTACAATATGATCTGTTTTAAAAGAACTAGTTAACAGTACTAGTTAAGGCACTTCCATGTATTTCTCTATATTTACTATAGGAAATAGTACCTATATTGAGCCAATGAAACAGCAGCATGTCTTAAAAATAACTGCAGCTTATGTTTCTGTATTATAGAAAAACTATAATGCCTTAATAATATAATAACATTTCTGTATATCATATCAGTGACATACCAGAGCACGTTTGGAAATACACAGACTGAAAGTAGAACCCTCTTCCAAGGAGTGCTTAGGTTAAAACAGCAACTTTCTATACAAATCTTCTATTCATGTGCAACAATTACTCCTCTTAGTGTTAGTCAAAATACAAAGTGGATAGGGTTGTGCAGTTTTTTTCAGATTTTTAAAAGTATAAATGTATTACAACAGAAATTACAATGAAACAAATATATTGAAAATATACTTCAGTTGAGAACACTTAGTAGTACAACATACTTTCAGAACTGACATAATGTACATAACCAACCATTTAAAAGTGCAAAGTAAAGAAACACTTTAGGTTCAATGCATACAATTAATCTTCATTTGGCTTTGTACTGACTTAAGATAACATAATTCTGATTATTTTCATGCTTGTGGTCCTAAACGAGACCAAACTGGTTTTTAAAGGAACGTTTTTCCTTTTAGAGAACTCCTTAGCTGAAGCTTATAATGTGACCCAAGGAAAATCAGTTTTCAAGTGCAGTATTGGTGCACAACATGCAGTTCCTGTGAGCAGAAGATAGGAGTGTTCAAGCTAAAGAGCTGCACAGGCAGTATCAGAAGAGTGAGCTTCCAGATTGAGTTACAACAGAGATTTCCCATTGGCCCCAGCTGACAGTAGGTTTAGGTAATTAATATTCATTTCAGCCAACCATCACTCTTTGTCTTCAGCAGACATCCCAATGGGATACAATGATTTGTCTCATTCATCTTGCCCTTCCTTATACAACTGACAAGCACTAATGGTTATTTCATCAAATAATGCAGTGCAGAATCTCATGCAAGCTACTATGTCATCTGCAGTTTGTTGGTGCTGGTTTCACCTAATGGGAAACTTAAAAAGAACAGGATGTCAATAAGTTATTAAGACACCAAGAGAAAGATACAGATATTTGACACATGATATCTACAAGACTAGACTACAAAGTCTGGGATTCTGGTTTCACAGTCGACATCAAAAGTCCATTGATAAAAAATAAAAATGAGGATTATTCTCTAGGGAAAATCTGAAATGTTGAAATTGGGCACAGAATTGTTCAGTTTGCCAGTACCAGAACGACTGCTCAGAAGGGATTTTGTTGGGTGTCTCTCAGTTTACCCCACGATGTACAAGACACAACACTACAGAAAACTACAGACTTTCTGTATATACTATATAATTTCAAAAGCTGTGGAAGTTGTGGCAGGGATTTAATTGGAAACAACAGGTTTGCCAGTTAGTGGTAAAGCTGAAAGTATGCACGAACAGTTGTTTTCCAAAACCAGGAAAAATAAGACTGGAAAAACCCAGCTGGATCTCTAGTTGACCATAAGCCATCCGATCGCTTCATGCTGCTGTGATTTCAGCACCTTAGAGGAATATTTCCAAATTTTTTATTAAAGGCACAAGTAAATAGACTCTTTAGAGCCCAGTTTTGTCTGGCTCACTTTGAAAAACAGAAGCAGAAAGCAGTGTGACTTTCTGAGAAGCAACAGATACCCTGTACAAACAAAGAGAGCAATAGATTGTGGTCTAATAGAATCGTGCCAGCCAGCACTGAGCAGAAACACTGGGCTGATCCTCTGAGTGCAACTCACCATGCTTATTACCTTGCAGGTCCCCTGACTCATTCATCAAATTCTTGCTTCATGTGTACTTCATTAAAAGCTCTTAATTTAATTTTCACCTGTTTACGCTTTCAACAACTTTCCTTTCACACTGAGGCTGCTCCCATGACATCAAGTGCTAAAATCTTCAGCTTAGTAACAGAAAGATCTTTTCTTACTAATACTTTCAATAACTCACCTTGAATGGCAGGCCTGGTGTGACTCACTGACATTCCTGGGCCCTTAAATGAGTTGAACTCATCTCTCAGGAGAAGAAATAGGACTGTCTTTGTCTGGGCACAACAGATAGAGAATCATTCATCAGGAATCTTTGAAATATGCCTTACTGTTCCCAAAGCAACTGATTTGCCTCCCTTTGCTTCAGCCTTTATCAGAGCAACTTGGTCAAAACTCTTAGAAACTCATACAATAATATCTACAATCAGTTCAGACTCAGCTGCAGAATTATTTTTGGCTCGTAAAGGAGAAAGAGCTGGATTCCCAGTGCCTTCATCCATGATGACTGCAACTGATTTGGCAGCTCTGACCAGACTTTCAAAACTAACCTCTCTGATAACCCCCGAAACCAAATTTTTTCTAGCAAACAAACTAGCAAATTTTGGCTGCCTCTAAATTAGCAGGCTCCAGATTTCGTTGTATAAATCTCTTTGTATGGAAATCTCTTGACCTATTTACATCTTCCTTTCTGACTCAGGTTTCTCTTTGGTGGTTGTGATTAAAAAGGAAGTATGGCAATCATGTTGAATTAAAAGAAATTAAAGCTGTGCACTTTCCCAATTAGGCCTTTTGTGGGGCATCTTTCAACAGGCAGACAGGCCCATCCATCACTTGGAATTGCAGATGCATTTTAAAAGCTTCATTCTCTCTTATAATTTAAAATTTCATAATTAGTTATCATGGGTGTGGTTAGAGTTGCAAAACCTTGTCTCCTTATGGGTGCAGAGCTGGAGCACTGGAATCTACAGCAGAGCAGCTCATTTTGAAAGGCTGGCAGACCCTGAGTTAAACTCCAGAAGGACTATCAGCTTGTGAATAATCACATCTATAAACTGAATTTGAATTGTTAATTATGTCCTCTGATTAGTCCTGTGCCTCAGCTTCTCTCCTCTGCGTTACCTCAAGAGCAACAAATAAATCTAAGTTTTATTTATATGAGTAGAATTTTAGGCATGGTAATATTATGTCCATTTTTAGAAGCCAAAGAGAAAATTCCCTTCTATTTAAAGTGCCCAGAGTATTTGCATTGTCACAGGACATGACATGGGTTTGATGCTGAATGTATAACCGTAGTAATCTTTGTGGCAAACATAGTAACAAAAGAAAGTTGTTTGGAGATTTTTCTATTTTTATTTTAAAAAATAACCAAAACCTTTCTGCTGGAGGACCACATGTAAAACTAGGGTTTCTCTGCACAGAGACCAAGGCTGCTTATTACCTACAGTACACTAGCTATGATGAACAGACCACCATAGTTGTGACAACTGATGTTGCTGCCTCCAGGGTAAAACAAAGGTTTACATATTACACAAGCAATTTAACTGTTTTCTAAACATATTGCCAAGACAGTGGGAGTTGGCAGCCAGCACTGTGTTTTAGGTTTTGGATACTTGGATTAGAAGTGACTTGCTGATTATAGACCTTTTTATTTGTCTTCTACGAATTACAAGCAACCTAGTAACCCAGCAAAGAATCCCTCACAGCACTTAAACTTGTCTTCATGGCTTCCCAAAGATTACATACACAAATCACTCCACAGAAGTGGCGTAAGAGACTTGTGCATAGATAACTGCTTAAGACAATCATCGTGTTCTAACTCTTCAAGACTTCTCCAAAGTGAACTGATTTTAATCCTTTTTGTGCAGTAGTCAGGAAAGAAATAAAAGAGTTTGGGCAAAGATTATCCACAAGAAAGAAACTTTTTTTTTTTTTTTGGGTTCCAGCTGAAACACAATAAAGAACATAATTAACTTCACAATTCTTTGTGTTTTTCATTTGACTGCAGGGAGGAGATGAAAGAGGACTGTTAAGCCTTGCATTCCATCCCAATTACAAGAAAAATGGAAAGCTGTATGTGTCTTATACCACCAACCAAGAACGGTGGGCTATTGGACCTCATGACCACATCCTCAGGGTCGTAGAATACACAGTATCCAGGTATCAGTAGAAGTCTAAACTTTGCCAATTCTGTATTTCTCAGCAACCTTTTTCATTTCACTATTTCCCATGACTAAAAGGAACTGTCATATTTACAATGTGTATTCTTGGGCACTTGCAGAAAAATTATGGCTGATTTGTTTTCAAACAGTAGTTTTGGGATGCTAGTAAGCATATGGTTTATTCTTTTTAAAACTTTTTTTTGTTATTCTGTCATTTTTTAATTATAGCTGTTTCCTACTTATTGTGTATAGGCAGCAAAACATTTCTCTGTAAATGCTGGAAAATTGAAATTTCTCAGAAATAATTGCTGGTTTTCCACCAAGTTACAACATCCACATCTTAAAGGATAATTTGAATGTCTCAAGGGTTTCTTTAGAAAGTGCAATGGCAATGAACTGTGAAAACTGTGTTCATGTCTTTATGTTGCAGGAAAAATCCACACCAGGTTGATCTGAGAACAGCAAGAGTGTTTTTAGAAGTAGCAGAACTCCATCGAAAGCACCTAGGAGGACAGCTTCTCTTTGGCCCAGATGGTTTCCTATACATTTTCCTTGGAGATGGCATGATCACACTAGATGATATGGAGGAGATGGATGGCCTAAGGTGCAAAAACTACCAATGGTTAAATTTCTGTTATTGTTTGGGGGTTTTGCACAGCATTTGGGTTCAGAATCCAAAGTGATCAGCAGTTGTCAGGACAAATCCTATTCCCTCTTTTCTATATGACATAATCATACAATTTTCAGTGCCTGTGTTTAGCAAACTGCTGATTTTCACAAGTCTTACTGCTTAAATACATCTTGTTGTCATGTGCTGTGAAATCATTTAAATACTGGAGCCCTCATCAATAGATGCAATTGTCCTTAAGCACAAGTTAGACTTCTTTTTTTCCAAATTCTTATTCTAGGAACAACACAGCTTTACTGAGCAAACTTTGAAAAAAGTGTCTACGAACACATACCAGAGTCAAGAGCAAAACTTTGCCACTTAGGAGAATGTCTAGAGAAGACAGGAAGCAATCCTACTTTGTTTCCTACACATACAATTTTCTCAACTTGCTTTTCCCCTCTGTTTTGTTATTCTCTGTGAGAGAATATATTCAATTAGAGAATAATTTCAATATTTGTGTTAATTTTGAGGAACTGTGGTGCTGAGCTTTTACAGACCTGAAAGGAGCTGCTATGCCCACAGGCCTCTTTGGCTCAGCAGAACAGCAGGTGCTCCTGCCCTTGACAGTAAGGATATACTTAAAACCAAGACCAAAGAATGATTCTAGAACTTGATTTTAAATTAATGTAAAATAAGAGAAGACTTGAAACAGGTTCATTGTGAAGAATGACATCACCATCATCAAGAAAGGCATCAATTTATTGCATCTTTTCATGTTTGCAAAAAGAGTTTTGATCCTCTTCTACATTCTTGTCCTCCCTCCCTCCATCACAGTCATGAATGTAAGGCATGTCCTGTTTCATGTAACAAGAAAGTTCTGATTCTTTACAACAAAATACCAACACATCCATTCAATTGCTTACTTTTTTTCTTTAATTAATATATCATTAATCTTTGGATTGTCTGGTGACTAGAAATCATTCAATTCAAGAGTAAGATTCAAAGTGTTAGCAAAAAGCCTTATGTAACTACACAGTGATTATAGCCATAGTTACTCTAGAGGAGATACAGCAGAAAAGATTTAACAGCCTGTCTGAAGGCATAAAAAATACTGCTATATGGAAAGCTGCTGGTTTTATCAAGTTGTTTATCAACTGCATGATCAAAGGGATTCTAGCATCCACATAAACAAAACAGCCAAACTGAATCTTTGATAGGTCCTACTACTATTTTTTGGACTTACGTGTACCACAAAACCAATCTCAATGTGATTATTCAGTAAAAGTTGGGTGGTTTATTTTGCTGGTTCACTGTAGTACTATATGGATTAAATCTACCAGTAGAACATTTTTAAAGCAACAATTATTTCACCCTGCAACTTTCTCAGTGATTTCACAGGTTCTGTGTTGCGCCTGGATGTAAATACTGACCTGTGCAATGTCCCCTACTCCATCCCACGGAGCAACCCACATTTCAACAGCACAAACCAACCTCCTGAGATTTTTGCACATGGACTCCACAATCCAGGCCGGTAAGTAGGTTTTAAGTAAACTGAATTACTCTGGAGCAGATACTGTTCTCAGCCAGAAATCTTTTATACAGTCAGGTAACAACATTTTAACAATAAAAGCATTTATAAACTTTTAAAAACTTCCACCCCTCCACCTCCACACATATGTCACAGTTAGAAACCCATGTAATTAGCAAAGAGGAAGCAGAAGAGCACACACAACTATTACAAGTCAAGACTGAACTGACAGAAACAAAGTACAGGATTTTTGGTTTTAATGAATAATAAAATTATTACCTTTCTGAAAGAAGATAACTTAAAGCAGAGAGATGGGGAAGTACAGCTGAGATGGGAATCTTGACTGAGAAAAAAAGGCACGTGGAAAACAAATGAGAACATCTGGTGATATCTAAACAAAAACAAGGAGGAGAACAATGCTTTAACTAAACAACACATAATTCAGCAAATTAGGTGGGTGGTAATACTGAAGTGACGTTTAAAGTCACAGATTGAAAATATTCAGAAAGCCAAGTTGTGCAGATCAGGAGTTGATTCTTGGATTTTTTAACAGTGCAAACTTCCTAGACCATGTCAGTCAACTCATTTCCCTTGGTCAGAGCACTGTTCATTTCAGGTGTTATTGAGCAGAGCACATTTTAGCACTAGGATAAAGCAGTTTTACTGCACAGTGTATAAAAGACAGTGCAGGGATGGGCAAGGTCTTCCATACAAATCCCACACACTTCTCACATGTTTTGGCTCAGTATGAAACAGATCCCTCAGATGAGTAGGCGCCACAAAGAAACAGTAATCCTTCAAAATGTGATGTTTCATACTAATGATAGAGAATTATACATTATGAACTCATCTACCCTGTGGTTTTTCTTATATTTTTGTGTCACAGATGTGCTGTGGACCGCCACCCAACAGATGTAAACATCAATTTAACTATCCTTTGCTCAGATTCAAATGGAAAGAACAGATCTTCAGCAAGAATCTTACAAATAATAAAGGGTAAAGACTATGGTAAGTTCCATCCAGGGTAAAGCTACTGGAAAAAGTCCATTTCTATGCCCATGGAATAATAAATAGAAAGCAGAATAGAACAGGTGAAGGACATGATAGGTAACTTACAGCATAGGCAGAGTAGGTAACCTACAGAAGACAGAACTTATGGGAAAATATTGAACATGCAGATAAAAGATGCAAGATGAAAAATTTAAATGAGTCAACTTTGTTCTTGTTGGTGTAGAATATTATGGGAATAAGATTTAAGAAATATGCCAGTTGGTAGTTTGTCAAGGATCTCACTGTTGCTGCATATAATGTCTCATAAAGAAAAGACTTTAGAATATCAGGAAGTGATGAAAATGTATTCTTAGCCACTCACAAATAACCTTTTAAGATACAGAATAGAAACCACCTCAGGTCCTGTGCATCCTATAATGGAAAAGAGATAGAGAACAACAGACCACACCAAAAGAGGGAAACGACTGAGCTCCCTTTAAATGTTACTAAACTGAAAAACTTAGAAAAATGCACAATGCTACTACTTCATAATAAACAACCAGCTTAGACTAGATTGCAGAAAAGATAAACATATTCAATTAGGGACTTAAAATTTTAAAGTGTTCCAGTTTCTCTCTGAATCAATATGGTTATCAGTCATGATTTTAATGCTTAACTGGTACTCACAAAGATCACTTGCTAGGTCAGGCAAGCTGGGTGACAGTGACCCTGAGCTATCACCTGCCTTGGTTGGCCATTTAGCAGCTTGTAGATTCATGGTGGTAGATAAATGCCAAAGATGTGTAAAGGCATCAAGAACTGATCTATCTTCCTGGAATGGAGCATTTGCTGGTTTTATTCCCTCCCTAGTTCTCCCACCTGTACTGTATTTAAGAGCAAAGCAGCTGTGCTGGCTCGTACAATAATACACAACAGTGTAATGCAATTGTTCTACTTTAGTTATTGCATGTATCTTCTGTGTTCATTTTGTAAAAGCCAAACCAAAGAATAATATTTGGTAAACCACTGCTTCAATGGAATTTTGACTGCATCTTTACTGCAGAGTAAACTAAGCAGTATTGTGTCTGTCCTGAACAGCTTGCCAATGTTAAGACTAGGCTGTGGCTCAATTGCTTCAATAAAAAGAGCTCTTCATCCTTTTCTCCCTGATAAAATTTCACCTCTTAACTCTGAAGAGAGTAGAATAATCTGGGAAATTAATTTATCAAAGATAGGTGGCCATCCAACTGAAAAACAGAATTTCCTATATAAGAAAAAGGTGTACTGGCTGTGGCTTTAATTTAAAATTATGCAGTTAACATGTCAGGTTGAGCCTCCTTTTGCCCTAAGCAGGATTTGATTGACAAATAGCAACATTTGCACTGAAACTTCCTGGAAAACATTATTTGATATGACTAAACTCTGCAGTTTTGTAAAAAAGAAATACCAAAACACTTTGAAAGTGCAACTATAACAGCAGTATAAAATAAATTACCACTAGAAGTTACAGCCAGCAATACTAGTGTTTTATGGGATGTAACACACATACCATGCTCAAAACTGTGATTTTGAAAGAGTTTCCCAAACCATTGAAAGGCTTTGAAAACAAGTGCTGCTGAAAAGCACTGGAATTTCTGCTCTTATATGCTGGAAGGACTTGACAGTGAAAGGGATTTAATTGTATTCCTGAAATTCAGGAGATCCATTCTGCAGACTGTATTGACACGTAAAAGGTAATAGAGGTAATCACATCAACTTCAATGAAAGTCTGACCTAATCCTTATATAATTTTCTTCTCCCAGCCTGTGCACAGGGGAGAAAGCAATTACAGCCTCTCCTATCTAAACCCCTCACCCATTGTTTCACAAACAGCCTTTGTTGTCATTTGCCGAGTTTGGTTTTTTTAGTGTTTCATTTCCAGCAACACATCTTGAATTTTGAGGCACGTTTAACTGGAATCAACCTCTCTTCCTGAGGTAAAAACGTTTTCATAAATGGGAATCAAAATATGAATCTGCATATGATCTAATGCTACGGTAGTTCCTTTTTAGAAAGCGAGCCTTCACTTTTAGAATTCAAACCATTCAGCAGTGGATCCTTGGTTGGGGGATTTGTCTATCGAGGCTGCCAGTCTGAAAGGCTCTATGGAAGTTATGTCTTTGGAGACCGCAATGGGTAAGCTTCTCAGAACTTAAAAATAAAAAGGTATATTGAATTATTGAGCTCTCTGTATAAAGGAACACCAACAGTCTTGTGTCATGTGTCACTTCGCCAGCTTAGCGGTGTGATGACGCAGATTAAACTCTAGATTTGGAAATAAAATAGTATCCTAATGACTAGTGAGATGTGTAACATATCTGATTCTTGGGAAAAAAAGCATCACAGAACTCTTAAGATGTGAGTTCTACAAACACCTACACTCCTCATTTACATTATGATGGGAATAGATGTTAATTGTGGAACTGTTTCCCAAATGGGTGTAACTAGTAAGATATTGAAAACTTTTGTGGTTTATGGAAACATCAGTGATGGAGCAAAATGAATATTTGGTACTAAATGGGCATAGTTTTCCCATGCCAAATAGCTCAGGATTCACAAATGGCTATATGGTGTAGTTTCAGCCCCATTTTGCAATATTTGAGTGACAGGAAGGAAAATACTGTGCTTTTTAAGCATCTGCAAAAAAATAACAAGCAGGAAATCAATAGATGAGGAACTGCACAGATGTATCTGTGGAGCTACCTGCAGCAAGTGTTTACTTGTTTATCTGGACAGTGAAAACTCTCTTCAAAATGTAATATAACAATTTGCTTTATGTGTTTTTGAATGTAGAAATTTTTTAACACTGCAACAGAGTCCTGCAACCAAACAGTGGCAAGAGAAGCCCCTCTGTCTCGGCAACACTGGTTCATGTAGAGGTTTCTTTTCAGGCCCTGTCTTGGGATTTGGTGAAGATGAATCAGGTAAATAGAAAAAAAAACATGTTACTAAATCATAAACCTTATCAGTAATGCCTGCTTAACTATTCAAAACTCTAGTAAGTGTTGAAAAAGAAGAAATCTAAGGCTATCCTTTGCCAATGCTGTCTACACTGCTCTCACCTACACCTTGTAAGAAGAGTGGAGAAGAGACTGGGTTTGGAAGGGGCAAAGGTCCTTACTGCCTCTCACATACTGTGAACAGTGTCACTCACCATGACACAATGTGTCATACACTTGCTTTTCTTCCCAACATTACAGATATAAAGGGCAAAGATATTGCAGAAACAGACCCATCCTCCTCTTCTCCCTTCCTCCCCACTATTTTTTTTAACCAGTTCTATACAATATAAACCAAAAAATGTCCATGATAAAGTGGCATTTACATTTTAGCATCCATATGGGGAAAGTGCTTATTTAAGTTTTTAAATAACATTTCTGTTGTATATTCCAGTGCTGAGTATTTCTTCTGAAATTTTAGATCTCATCTTGCACATACAGCTAGATCACAAAAGTCGTGCATTTGATATGTTAGGAAAGGAGAACTAATTTATTGCATTGGTTTCATTAACAGGTGAGATTTACATATTATCAAGCAGTAAAAGTATGACACAGCCCAACAGTGGAAAACTCTACAAGATCATTGACCCAAAAAGGTAAGCATCACATTTCTCCCTGAGATCAGTCTGTCCTTCAACAGGGTAAAAAGCAAAAGGCAAATGTAGTTCTTTCCTTTAGCTGGAATACACAATACTGATGTTCACTAAGAAGAGAAGCTGTCAGTGCAGGGGGCTTCCTAAAAGCACATGTACCACCAGCAGCAAGCAGAATAGATTCACTGAAAGTAATCACTGTCTTCTAGAAAGTGAATGTCAGAACAACTGAGGTGTAACCAACACCAACTTCTGGAAATTCTTACTCTTCAAAGTTATGCTAAATGCTGCCCACTTTCCCAACCAGATTCACATTCTTTGCACGTTCCACAGAAGTGGAGACATATTTAATGTGGAACAGTGTGGACCAGTACAGGTAAAAGATGTTCCTGTTAGTTCTGAGGGTGAATGACTTGTAGGTACCACAGAGGTTACGTGGCATGAGTGGAAGGCAGATGCTGGAATTGTCCCCAGCTTCCTCACCTGTCACTGCAGTGGGACAGTGCACAAGGGCAGCTGGCTCAAAGGTTGACAATACTGGCTGACAATTCCTACTCTGTATACTGAAAAGGTGCTACAGAAATGATATGACAGTACTAGCTAGTGGACAAGCCATCCCCAGTCAGTTCTAGTCTCATTTCCTCCACTTCAGTTTTGCCATAAGTCATCTCTAAGGGACAAATTGAGCCTTTCCCCAGCATCTCTTCTCTTGTACAGGAGATGCCACCAACAGAGAATACAGGGAACTGAACCCTCAGTGGGTGTGAATTGTCACTGCTTACTAGTTTTCAACACCTTTCCATACCCCTGCACTTACCTGTGTCTCCCTGGGCAGGTTTGGAGCACCAAGGAAGGAAACCTTCTGTCCTTGGATTATGTGCCAAAAATACACTAAATTCTTTAACAGTTCTTAAAGCACTGTTTCCAAAAGACCTATAAATCCCACTCAAATTATTTAGAAGGCACAGAATTAATATGATTGGTTTAATTATTTAGACTAATTTACCAGCTGTAAAATGAGGCTAAAAGAAAACTATCAAACATTTCTTGAGATGTGATCTTTGCAGAGCAACCAGAGCAATGAAAATATTAGGGGATCTGCAAAGCCTGCAGAGTTCCCAACGTGACCCAGGGGCCCCAGCAGCAATAAAAGCAGATGACTAGCAGATACTCACTTTAGCTGCAGAAATACCATTTTCTTCATGATGGATCTTGCTGCTCTATCAGACCAAGTCTGTGGCATGAAAAGGTAACACATCCACCCTGCAAAAGCATCAGAAATGAACACAAAATGGAATGGGCAACAGAAATGGATTTGGTTGTACTAATTACTTTGACCCCATCATACCCTGCAAAAGCAACTGCCTATTTGTTCAGCTTCTGCTTCAGCACATTTCCCCATCAGCATCAGATACAGTGAGGCTTGCATTTTTTGTTTTCCTGTTGACTGTTTAAGAGAAGAGTTTATTTTATTGTCAGAATTTAAATTCTAAAACTTGATATTGGAACAACAAGTGAAATCAATAATAAATTCAAGAAATGGGATTCACGCCGTACTGTAAGTTACAGCAAAGCTTCAGTGGTTTATAATTATACAATCCTAAACCTATAGCAAACAATTTGGAAGCAGATGTTACTGCAGGTTAGTGCAGTCTGTCAGTCAAGGTTATTATGTATGTTTTATTTATGCTTTCTGGTATTAAAAACATTTTTTTTAGGACAAAACTTGCCATTCTTGCCAGGATTGTTTAGTCTGTTGGTGTATGGTTTTAAGTGAATTTTACACCCTAAATCCACTATTAGTATCTAATTACATGGGGCTGCCTTGTTTGACCTCAGCTTTTTGTTCTTGTTACCTCTTCCAGTAGGGTGGTCTTCAGCTGACATACCTGAAAGGCCAGACCTCCCATTGCTGCGCTCACGGTTGGCTGTTTTCATGTATGGAAAGGGGTCAAGACTGTGTTTGGTTACTGGTGAAAGTAACCAGAAAACTAGAAAATACTTCTGTAGATTGGCACACAGCTGAAATGAAACAGACTGTGGCAAAGCAGTCTAGTTTTTGCTCACACTTTTTCAGAAACATGGGGGAGTTTTCATTCGGGC
Organism: Merops nubicus; assembly: GCF_000691845.1. Taxonomy (NCBI): domain Eukaryota; kingdom Metazoa; phylum Chordata; class Aves; order Coraciiformes; family Meropidae; genus Merops; species Merops nubicus. Next base: position 59,411 of record NW_008582135.1, read on the forward strand.
AAGGTTCTGAATTTTGCTGGTTTTCAGTCTCACACCATTGGAGGCTTTTAAGTGAAAGGGAATGAGTTACTTCCACAAAAGAGCACAGCAGCTCCATTTATCATTTCATGCTAATTTCACGTTACACATGTTAACAATTTTAAAATTCCATGACTTTTGCAAGTGTTCACGTTAAGCTCTATCAGCAAAATATCAACTGTTCTTCATATGCTGGTATTTTTGCATGCTAATATCTTGTTGCTCCTTTTAATGTCTTCCTCATAGTATGTGCCACACCAAATACCTTAAATATAGGTGTAACCCTAGCACAGTAGGCTTTCTAGAACACAAAATAAAGATGCCACGGGTGGGCTGTGAGCATCAGGTATAAATAAAGTCATCAAAGTGTTGATTTGTCACGTCTTGGAAGTTCATTACTTACTAACAAAACCCTGTGAGAGGTGGCCCCTGGCAGACTCATCAATCTGCACAGAGAGCCTTCCATGCATGGGGCAGTGAAAAAGACCAAAACTGTCATTCCTTGTGGTAACCCCTTGCTGGAAGTTGATAACTTCATGCAAAAACCAGTCTTCTTCTGCTGGTGATCATGTGTAAGCTGCTGCAAGCTTATGAAATCGTTCTTTTATTCTAAATAATAAATGTTACATGAAGATGCAGGATTTTATTTCTTTTAATCTTTGTAGAAAACTACTGCCTAATCAAGGTTGTTCTCCAGCTTAACCCTGACCCTGATTTCCTTGTCTCAAGTATAGCTTAAGAAAGAAATCTACTACTTGGATATTGCTCACAGCAGAAAAAAATTCAAAAGAAGTGGGCAAGTTAAAACACCAGATCAGAGGATGAGGATAATCCAGGGAACCCCTTGCATTAGTCTTTGGTACTGAGCAATGGGAAAGTCCTATCCTAAAACTATCCTTCCCATGTAATAAAAATGAGGTGTTAAACTGAGGTGATATATGAGAAATTGATAAATGTGGTCAACGCTGATGTTCTTAATCCCTCCATCCTCAAGGCAGTTTGAGACATAGAATTCAAGGAAACTTTCATTCAGCTCCTCCAAATAATTCAGATCATTAACTAAATAGCCTCCTATCAAAAGCACAGGATTAAATAATCCTTCTCTCTCTAAGATTGTTATAATGATACATTAGTACTTGGGAGCTGGTAGACAATGAAATGATAAATCAGACACAGGAAAGTTAAAAATGAATGTAAAAACAAAGTGTGCTGCAAAATACACACAGAATACCTGTTACCAAAATGGAGTACAGTGAAGAGAACAGGCAATAGCATAATTAGCTCTGAGACTGGAGAAGATTTGGGAAACCCTAAGAATTACAAACACCTAAAACCAGTATTAGGTAAATTACTTAAACTAGCATACAAAAGAAGAATTTTTTAAACTAAAACTGTCTCTGAAAAATATCCCCATTCTCTGATGATTATAAAAAAAAATGTTATCATAAGGAAACTTCTTTCCAGGATTAGGAACTCCTGAGGAAATACAAGGAGAAAGAATCACCTACTTCTCAACTAAAAGGTTGGGTTAGTCAGAAGTCCTGAAGATCAGTGCAAATATTAGCACTCCATAAATTGTCTTTGTGACCAAAAAAGAAAACCTTTTCATTTTCTATTTTTCTACTTTCTGCTTGTAATTTTTCTGTCTTGCTTTCTGTTTCTACAAATACATGCTAATATCAAGTAAAAATACCCATAAAAATAACAAGTTAAACAGCAATATAGAAAATATGTATAGGTCCAAATATTGTAGTTAGTTAATAACAGAGAAAGTAGGAGAAAAACCCATTTGAAAAGAAGAAGATTGAGCATGATGAGAGGAGAAAATCTGCACGGGCAGTAATAAAAATGCATATTCAAATAAGAAAGATCTGTTGATAGCTTCATATCAGCTGTAATTTAAACATCATTACCAGTTCTTTGAAAAGCGTAGACAGGGACAGACCAAGAAGTAAGAAAATAAACTTTGGAAGGTTGCAGAACAGCCATAACATGGCTTGGAAAGTCTTCTTTCAAAATACTTATATTATGATTGTTTTTATCAAAAAAAAAATTAAAATAAAAGCCAGCTGTGAAGTTTTAAGTATTTGCCACTGTGGCTACAGTGACTGCAAAGGGGATGAATAGTTCTTTTGCCCAGAATGGCTCACTGGAGTCAGCAGGCTCCACAAAAGAGGGCAGAGCTTAAGCAAGTGTCCTCACACATGTATGAAGATTTCCTCTTCCTCTCCTCATAACACCTTATAGTTCAATATGCTTCATATCAACAGCCAGAATAGCTGCTCTCCATTGGCTTGAAACTTGAACTTGATCCAAACCATCTCACTCCTCTTTCATGCCCCTTATCATCCTTTCCATCATCCCCCTCTGGGATCTCTGCTATCAGAGGGTATTTCCAAACAGGCTCATTTCAAACACTGAGGGACAATACCTAGGTCATAGCCCAGTTTGACATTGGTCAGGCTCTTTACAAAAACTCTGGAGATTGTATTTTCTCGTATGAGTCAGGTGTTTGATGGTAGGATAGAAGAATAGCATTTAGGAAAGCACAGCCCTCCTGAAGACTCTAATTACTCCAGAAGCAAACGATATTGGACTAATGTGCATCAAGAGAACTCAGCTCTGCTGAGCTATAGATACACTCTGAAGCTGCTGCTGGAAACTCTCTGTAGCACGAGCCAATTTTGTTGGTGAATGCTCTCACCAGCCCAGGTGGGCCATATGATTTCTTTCTGTTCAGAAAGTTACTATCCCTTAAGTCATTTGAGGGAATGGAAAGCCAGAATTAATGTCTAATTATGTTTAGTTTAGCCGGAGCATGCAAAATTCTTATCTCATTTACCTACCCACATGCAGTTACTATTCCCAGAAGAGACACTAAAGAGAAATTAGAGCTTTTTGCAAATACCAGTCTAGAGAGTTTCACTTTACAGAAGTACTTCACAAAAACTCCTTTGTAACCACGATGGAAAAACCTAAGGATTTTTTTCAATCACATCACAGCTCACTGACTGTAAAAGTTTTTGTTTTGGTTTGGGAGATTTTTTTTTCCCTTTTTTTTTTTTTTTGTCTTTCTAGCATCAGCTATTAAGGAGTTCTCACTTTTTATCACTTTATAAGGAAAAAAAAAACACAGCTCAGTTTATCTTTTGCTTATTTTCTGGAGCCTGCAGGAAGCCTCTGCCATCCTAAAGAAAGTCATACATAATAGAGCAGCTTTAGCCCAGTAAGCCAGTCTTTCCCAATTCATCAGTCAAAGTGTTATGCAAGTGGCCCCCTAAATTGATAAATTCCCACAGTGCCTGTTGACCCAGCTGCCAAGTGCTCATGCAGCAGGTGTTGTTTTCATGACCACCCTGACAGTAATACAAACTGTTTAGCAGTTGCATTGACCTCTTAGCTATTAACATTGATACAGGCTTCACTAGGGACTAGTTTTCAAACATGACAGAATTTCTTAAGACTAGAGGTCATGAACAAGTATACCATATAAGAATAAATTTGATATGCTGCTGAGTTTAAATCTTAAAAGCCGTGAGTTTTTTCCACATTATTCCCATGTAGTAAATCTGGAGACAAGTAACGAGCTTTTGGCATCTCTCCCAGGACCAAAGGTACAGGTTTTAATTTTAGAAGCTGTACCTGAAGAGATGCTATATTCATTCTGTGGCAAGCAGTAAATTTTGTCCATGACAAGCAGTGAAACAAATTTATTTTTTCTTGACTTTTTTTCCCTTATAAAGGAAGAAAATCAAACAACTAATGCACAAATTTTGGTGATACACTTAAGCACCATTCTAATACCTAATATCTTGTGGGCAGTTAATTGAAGCATAACATTCTTTCCATATATTTTGCACCACAATCAGGATTTCTACAGCTGTGTCTGTTCAAATTTGAACATCCAGGAATTTTATCTGATTTTTTTTTCTCACTTTAGTGCAGAGATTTTTGATATCGTGTCAAAGGCACGATGGATGAATTGTTTTCTGCTCAGTACCATTGTATTACTCTGGATTTGGCCCTCCATTTGCATTGATTTATGTATGTCTGAGTTACAGGCTGGTGCATGTAGCAGCTAAATCACTCTGTGCATTTAGTGGAACTGTGATGAGCTGCACTAAAGAAAGCATGAAAACCTAAGCAGTTCCAGGATGAGTTTTAATCTGTTAAAGCAGCTTAGACTTTTATATGCCTCTACACTAACAGTAGAGGCTTCTTTCTTATACTAGCTCCAGTAATGCAGCAAAAATGACTTTACACATGGTAGAGCCAAGAATTCCCAGCTCAGTGCACACGTCAGCGAGGGGACCCCACCAGGGCCCCAGCCCCCAGTACAGCTTCTCCTCCATGTTCCATACATTTCGAGTTGTTATACAGTTTCATGAAAGCCTGTTTTAACAAGCAAGATATACTGTACTCTGCTGTATATATGAACAGCTCTTTAAGATAACTAGAATTGTACAGACCATATAAATAGTCATTATCAGCTACATTTTTGGCTGACTTTCTGCGGGCCAAATAGTGCTTACTGTAAGAGTAATCAAGCTGAACCCTTTAGAGTTTTATAGATGGAGGGAGACAAGGAAAAAAAATTCTCTGCAGCCCACAGTGTGGCTCCATCTATTCCCTTCCATTTTCCACGTCAGGAGACAGAGCGAAGCACTCGTTCTATAAACAAAATCATTGCCTTGTCTAAGTGCTGGGAAGAGCGAGTCCCGACAGTCAGTTTCAAGACTTGTGTTATCTTTGTGAGATTCACTTCAGTTTGTGCTAAGCCTGAAAATTTGCACCCCTTTAAAGCCTGGAGAGTGCCAAGTGTAAGCATGGTGGGGCAGAGACTCTCTCCTGCTGCCTGTTGGTTCAAAGCGAGCGTGTGGCTTTTCCCACAGCACGACTAAGGGAAACCAGGAATTCTTCTCACACACAAGGAGGATTCTGCTGCAGCTGCATTTGTATTCCTCTTCTCCTAAGGCACTCTGCCAACCAGAATTTTTTCCATCTTTGTTTCTACTCCACCCCACCATTAATAAATATTATCCGAGGCTGATGAGTGCAAGTTATTGATTGATGGTAGAATAAAAGGCAAGGTTATATTCACAAGTACTAAGAGCACTAGAAAACTTTAAATCATAAAAGGGACCAGCCATGCTTGCCTGCATAGAAAAAAAAAAGTATTATTCCTGCCTCCCTAATTAAATATAAATATAAAAAGAATCATATATTCCAGCACTATCACAGATAAATACATTTATTAATAAAATAAATCAATATCTTCACAAATAAAATATCTCTGTGACTTACAAAGTCATTCTCTGCTAAAGATATGTCACTGGAGCTCTTTTCCAAGAGGTGCTCCAGGACCCTGAGGTTATGCTTTCTGCTGAACACAGTAAACAGCTAAACACTTGTGTTTGAGCAAGAAAAAGAGTAGACTCCCATTTAAAGTAACTTGAAAGAAATGGGCTTTAGCAGAGACAAGTGAAGAAATAATGTTGCCTCCTATGTAGCTGGTTAGAAAGATAAAGCCTCAAATTTTGATTTAGTTTTTTTCCCAGAGGTAGGAATTAGAAGACAGATCCTTATACTTTAATTCTGAATGCATCTCCACTGAAAATAATGTAATTTTATAGAACTGCTTCCAAAACAGCATTGCCTGTGAATCTTGCATATATTTTTTAAGTGCAGGAACTTTCTTAAGTAGATCATATGTAATGCAGTCCTTACTACAGAACTGGAATTCCTCACAGGTCAAGAAAACCCACCCCGACTTTATATTTAAAAGACAGCTGTGGAAATATGTAAACACAAAAAACCCAAAGAGTTTCAAATATGCTGCACAAAAGGTGTCAAAACATGTTTCAAAGCCCTTAAACAGTACAGGCCCTTAAGTCCCTTTCTCAGAGGTGCTTTAGAAATCAGAACTTGGTGCTGCACCAAAGACGCAGCGACACTTTCCTTCTGTCCTGAACATCTTTAAGGAACCAGTTCTTCTGTATGGGTGTTTAAATAACCACGGTAGCAATTGGGACTGAAGAGAGAAAGTGCTGTGGTGAAACAAACCAGTGAGCCTGTCCTCTGTGACTCTGTTTCAAAGAAAAAGGCCAGAACCCCTGTAATGTACCAGTAACAAGCTGCGTGCCAAAATGGGAGGGGAAACGTAAGCCCAGTCACCCAGTCAGGGACTTCTATGACATTAGGTACAAGTGCTTATTTTTCTTAAAAATTATTTTTACCCTATTTAATATTACTTTGAATGACCCCATTGTGCATAGAAATGTATTTTTTAAATCTTACAACAAAATTTTATTTTCTTTAGCTTAATATTTTTTTTCCCCTTGATATTTCTTCTGATGTTGAAATGGGAAATAAGAACATCCAATTTTCCTCCTCTTTTTTTCTGTCACTGCTTTCCCCACTTCCATCATACCCCTTCTTTCTCGGACTGCAAAGACTATCCTTTTCTCCACACAGGAGTATCAATCTAGGATTTTAATCATAATCAGTGTAGGAGTTGCTATTCCAGCTATTTGTATACAACTGAGGGTTTAATACTGATGTCAGTAAAATGAACAATGTTATTTTTTATTCTATATCTCATACAATTTTGTTTATATTTGTTTGGATTCTAGCTGGACACTTAGCTAAGGTTTCTCTGAGCTCTCCACAAAACCATTAAAATCTTTGTCCTACAAATTTCAGGCATAGTCATGTATAGCAATAGTTGAAATTATTTCTCTGAGAATGAGTGATTTTGTATTTGTCACTAATTCCCATTCAATTACTTGCTTAGATCTCTTGGGAGATCCTGATATTCTTTTCCAAACTTATTCCTGTGCAATCACACCCACAGCAGAGACAAAACATGGCACCTCTACTGGGAACCTGCAGCCTTGTGATGATCCTATCAGTCTCTAGCTGCTGAACTCAGACAGCAAATAAAATAAGTGGACAGTGTGATGATATACAGCTAAATTAAATTTTTTTTTAAAAAAAGGGCATTTGGAAGTTGTATCAACAGTTAGGGCACATTTAAGTTAAAACATTTCAGTGCTTTACACACTTAACACTACAGAAGGAACTTTACAGTTCCTTTTTGGTTAAGGAAATTTTATTTTGGAAGTAAAAAAAGGCCACTGGACATCTGAAATATTTTGTAGAGAATGGCATAAAAAACTGCATTACATAAGACTTGACACAAACAAGCCCAACAAGATAATGGTATCAGAAATACCTTAAGTCAGCTGAACTCGAATTTCCTTCATGGATACATTTCACAGAATCACCCACAGAATGGCTGAGGCTGGGGGGGGGGTCCCGGGGGGGCCCTGGCCCAAGCCCCTGCTCAAACAGGGCCACCTACAGCCAGTGACCCAGGACCTTGTCCAGACAGCTTCTCAATACCTCCAAGGATGGAGACTCCACAATCTCTTTGGGCAACCTTGCCAGTGCTCAGTCACTTTCATAGTGAGAAAGTCTTTCCTGATGTCAGATGCTTAATCCAAACATGATTTCATGAAAATGTGGAAATAAAAATTCTGCAATGTCAAACTGAATTTGTAGACAGAGGTAATACTTTCATAAAGTTATTATGCATGTCATGATGTGTGACATGAAACCTGCTGTTCAGATTACTCTTCCCCAGCACACAATCAGAAACATAAATCAGCTAGAAAAGCAAAAAGCCACCAGCAGATCCTGCACTGAATTATGTGGCTATTTGTGCTCTCTGAAGAAAAGCCACACAACCAGTAGAATTTAACTTGTCTAATAATGATATTATCCAGAGATACATGCTGTCTGCAATAAGCTCTTCAGCAAGCTGGTTTGGCCAGGTTCAAGCTTCAAGAATGCTCAAGGACTATTATTTAATCTTGCAGATGTCTGAAGGCAGTTACATGAAAAAATAGTAAATCAGACTCTATTTTGCTGTAATGTAACATATCACCTCTATGTTTATTGGTGTTTGTGAGAAAAACAAACAAAAAGCCATTCCTTTAGAAGACAGATTTCTCCCATTGAAAATGCCACACAAGAGAATCAGGCCTTTAACAAAAACCTGAAATTTTTCTCCTTGACCCCAACTTCTAACTATCTGCTTGTTTCGTATATTTTTCCTCAGGCCTCTAGTCCCTGAAGAATGCAAAAGAACAGCTCAGTCTGCACAGATCCTGACATCTGAGTGCTCAAGGCATTGTCGGAACGGGCACTGCACTCCCACAGGGAAATGCTGCTGTAACCAAGGCTGGGAAGGAGAGTTCTGCAGAACTGGTTTGTATATAGATTCATAGCAACACATGAAAAAAGCAGTGATGCCATAATTCGCTTTTGATTCTTTGCTAAGAGAGATTTTCAGTGTATGTCATTGATCCTCAGTTCTAACACAGCATTAAAGAAATACTGACCTCGTTACTTGGAGGAGAGCAGTCAGGCTTTAGATGAGTGCAACAGTTAAAGCATCTAATGCAGTGTGAAGCATTACAGAATGCAATTAATAGCATAAATATGACAGAGAACAGTATTCTTATTTTTTCACCAAGACTGTAAAATGAAAGGAAATGTAACCAATACCCATTCCATGTTTGGACACTCAGCTTCTGCCTGCAGTATTATCATTGTCAGTGTCAAATGGAAGAACCTCGTCAGTAAAAATGAAAAATCAGACCTGCAGGTCACTGGTGCAGATTTTGCACTGTGCTAATTTAATGCAAATGTTTTAGTTTTGGTACATTCTTACTTTTGATGCTAAAAAAAAGCGAGTTTGACCAGATGCCCATACAAAGACATCAGGTTAATGTAATGGCAATAGAACTCAAAAGAGGAAGAGAATGGTGGAGCCAGACAAAGCCAGGATCACATGATGTTCCAGGGATAATTCAGGTGGCAAGGGCACTCAGAAGAGACTTGCTGAAGGACAGCCAGCTATGAGGTCCTTGTAGCCTGGAGCATGAAATTCAGCAGCCTCTGGGCTTTTAGCAATGAGCAGGAGTGACTTAATTTGGAATGAAATGGAATGAATGAAATCATTAATGACACATCTTACTGGCAAGACTCATGAGCTGACCATCGTGCAACAGAAGCAGGTTGGAGAAATGGGTGAGGAGATCTGGCCAAATAGCTCAAGTTCAGTTGTCCTCCCTTGTCTAACAGCCTGGAGTGTGAAATTCAGCAGCCAGGGTTTTTAGCAATGAGCAGGAGTGACTTAATTTGGAATGAAATGGAATGAATGAAATCATTAATGATACATCTTACTGGCAAGACTCATGAGCTGACCATCACGCAACAGAAGCAGGTTGGAGAAATGGGTGAGGAGATCTGGCCAAATAGCTCAAGTTCAGTTGTCCTCCCTTGTCCAACAGAGATTTCTTACATGTAGAGAATGAGACCCATTCTTACAGCCCTTGTCCAAGCAGAACTTCAAGTAAAACATGTCTCCAGTGTGAACATAAATGGGTCTTGAATAGTCTGTTTCATTTAAAAGACAGCAGCTCTGTGACAGACAATCTGATAGATGCAACATAAAAGAAAGAACAGAAAATATGTAGACTAGGAAACTTTCTTCCCTGTGTCCCACACAGCACTTAACAGAGATGTTCTAGGTTGGGCCTCAAGCTACTATTATAATTTCAATAAGAAAAATTACCTTATGAGGCACCAGTTTCCTCCTAGTGTAATTAAGAAACCAATGAATAAAATCAAGAAACCTAGTTTTATATAGTGTATTATAACTCTATGTAAATCAGTATTATAGCTTTATTGTAGTAAGTGACATTAAACAGCAAAATGTCTGCAAAAAGAAAGAGACAATTACATTTATCACAGCACTGTGACTCTGCCCCAGATGAGAATACTTCTGCAGCTAAAGTTACTGGTTGATAGTTTGGCTAACACTGCCTACAACCTTTTGGTGTCAAATGGTAAGAGATTTGGAGCCTCAGGTCTTTTGAGAGGGGTCTTCTACACACTCCAAAATCAAGCACAAAGAGAGGAATTGGACGTTTTCAAAAATCTGCTGTTAGAGTTTTCACAGTCTGTCCTGGGTGACGCCCTCTCAGACATACAAATTACTTCATCCCCCTAAAATTCTAAAACTTGAAAAATAGGGGTTCAAATCCTCTGACATTTTGTCCTTTCGGTTTTGTTTTTAATTGATATGCTTTATCACTCTAAGTTTAGAAATGCTGTTTTTGATGCACACTGTGTCTTTTCAGTTTGTGATGTTCTCAGCAAATTAGAAACCCGGTGTTTTTTTACCCACAGCAAAATGTGACCCAGCCTGTCGACATGGAGGTGTCTGTGTAAGGCCTAATAAATGCTTGTGTAAAAAAGGCTATCTCGGCCCCCAGTGTGAACAAGTGGATAGAAACATCCGAAGAGTGACAAGGGCAGGTATTCTTGATCAGATCCTAGACATGACATCCTATTTGCTGGATCTAACCAGCTATATTGTATAGTTTCTGGGACTGTTTGGAAACTACACTTTCAACGGGCATTTGTTTTGAATCCTGTCGTGTTTAAAAGACTGTGACCCCGCGACAAATACCGGCGATTTGATTTACTTTATTAATTTAAGTATAATATCCACAAACGTGCAGACAAATTCTCTGTGTGTGTGTGTGAACCCTCCCGACGTCCAACACGTGCACAGGCACACGCGCACGCACTATCACAACACACGGTTCTAGAGCTAGTGGAATTTTTTTTTTTTTTTTTAATATTTATTTCTTCATGAGAAATAGTTTACAGAGTAATTCCACTGTAAGCCACGTTTTTGTCCAAGGACTTTTGTGACACCCCAGAAATCTCGTGTCTGTACCTATCTGATCAGAGGGATAAGAGAGCGGTTTCCAAACGTCGCTGTATAAACTGCTGGACTTAATGAAATCCAGTTGTCACGGTTTCTAAGGTGAACTGAGCTACGTCGTGAGACAATATTTCAGAACTCCTTCCTGCATTCCTATCTAGGCAATCCATTGTAAGACTGTAACCTTCACCTTCATCCATGTAACTCTATTACAGAATGTTACGCATTTCTTTATCTAGCATAGATGCAGAAATCTGGTTATCGCAGCTTAATATCGAGATTGTTTCAAGTGTTTAATAATTAAATTATATTCGCATATTTCAAAACCAGTCATCCTAGAAGGTCTGCTTTTTATCATGTATTTTATTTAACGATGGGCACTGGGTTCATGTTACATATTTATATTATTTTATTTTATTTTTATAATATAGACATCACCTAGATGAGACAGCTTTACCATGTCCTGTAAAATGCTAAAGTTACATTTTTCAACCAACTTAATTGGAAAAACGGGGAAAGAGAGAGCAAACAAACACACTCTTTAAGGTGTTGTGGATCTAAGCTAGAAATGTATCCTTGTGTCAGCCTGTGTTCATTCACGACGGATGAAACAAACAACCGCCAACCAATGGTAATAAAATTCCAGCACATGTTAAAAGTGTCCATAAAGAGATTTTTACTGTACCAGGACAGGCCAGACTGTGCACGAGCAGACTGCTGCTGATTTCACGCTGAACGGGACGTCCCTGGACAAGAGCTCTCACGTGAGCACGTGTTGGCTGTGTAAGGTGGCACTTGTACCAAACGCGGTTCTCAGTGTAAATGTTTCCTTGAAGAGCTAACAGCAAATTGAGTCTTTGTAAATGTATCAATAAATACGGTGTACATGCTGTAGTCAGGTTTTCTAAAGTATTGGTAGTCTAATTAGATGTCTCTTCAGTAGCTGGTGCTCTCTCAGCTCTAGCTCTAGGGCGTTATTGGCAGTTTCTTTGCTCACTACTTAATGACTGTCAGATCTCCTTTGCACTACCTGGCTTTTATAAAACCTTGCCTATGAAAAGAAAGCAGAGTAGCCCCAGTGTGCACATCCTATGGTTTACTATTTACAGCACTTGAGGCAATAAGATCTAGAAGACTTTAGCCACATTATTCCCCAGCAGCAAAATTACCTCTCCAGAGCGGTGACTTGCAACGACCTTTCCTTAGAGAACGTTGTCCTTTCCCAAGTATTAAATCTGAAAGCACAGCCTGACTGATACTTGCACTTCTCCACCTTAGGCATTCCAGCCCAGAGGAACAGAAAACTACATTTGCCTTCCATATATGTTTGCCTGGGTTTCAAGTGACCTCACGCCAAATGGAAATGGGTTGAGAAATCTTGGTTAAGTGCTGGGTGAACAATGGTCTGCATTAAAAAGTGCATGCATAATTTTGCACAATGTAGATTCGACTGACAGTCCATTGAAAGACGTCTTGGGATTAAATGAGCATGAAGACCAAATTGCCCTCTCACCCCAGAAAAGGGTGGTCCCTTATAGTCACACGAACACTTCATTGGCTAAGCAGTGTGACCAATCTTAAAATGAACCCTGCGGTAGCATCTGTAGGTTAATAGCAGCTCTTTGTCTCCCCTGCTTTCTGCCTTTAGTCTTTCCCCTGAATTCCATCACAAAAAGTTTTACAATTAAAAAATGTCCTGACAACCATTTTTGTAAATTGACCTTAGCATCTAATCTTTCCTTATTCAACGTGGGTGACAAAAATGTGAACTTCTCATGAATGAGCCAGCTGTCTGAATCTGTCAGATAGCACAGTTTTATTACACTCTTCATAATCAGCAAAGCAGGAGTCTCGCTGAAGTATTTTAGCAACATCTAAATATCTGGCAGAGATAACATCTTTAACACTTTCTTTAATGAAATATATTTTAAAATAAACCCAACGTTAACTCCACTGTGACACGTTATTTTCAACAGCCAGCTGGGGAGATGGGATAGTTCTTTTCTCACTACTTAGTTTCTGTAGACTTAAAGAAATACAATACCTAAATTGAAGATCCACAGTAATATATACACCATATCACGTAGAGAAGTGATAATGATCTGAGAGTTTTTATGTTAATAATAACCATAAATTTACTTCACTTCTGAAATCAGAACATAAAACTCCAGTAAAAGCTAAGAAGTAAATCCAGGGCTCATGTAAATCAATGGTAAAAAACTCACATCAGCTGTGCTGCACCCAGAAAATCATTTTCAAAATTTAAGCAAAATACTTCACTGTATTTCATTAAAAAAAGAATTTCTGTTTGAGTCATTCCATCATAACTTCAAAATTAAGGAGTAATCTAAGTGAAGATTAGAGGCAGAGGGAGCTAGTTTGTGGAAAATGTTTTGCTTTGTTTTTAAATCATCTTTTTTATCCTGTGAAAGCAAGCATCTGCACTAAGCCCACATGGGTACGTAGGAAGTCCCAGTGGAAAAGAAGTATTCTCAAAAAAAAAGAAAGACACAAAAAATCCTAGCTGCTTATTTATCAAAAGAAATTATACTATTAAAAAGAGTGAGTAAACCCCGGGCCTAGCCACCCAAGATGCTAATATAAAAAGGGCAACTGCAGTAATTGCCCTGAGAATTGGCATACAAAAAAAAAAAAAAAAAAAAAGAAAAAAAGAAAAAAAAAAGGAAAAAAGACAAAAGGAAGGGTCTGTAGAAAGCCTGTTGCCAGTTAGGTCATTCTGCAGCCATTCTCACACAGCCTCCGAGAGCGTCCCGGAATAAAATCGAGCTTATAAATGAAACTAGATAAATGAGGCAATTAGATAAGGGCCTCCAGAAGGGATTTTATGTGTGTGTTCAAGTTGTCTCTGTCTCTCTCTCTCCTAATCTGTTATTCCATTCATTTCTTCCTTTATTCAGAGATACTGCCTCTCTGTTCCCAACCCATTGTACATTTCAAGCATTCTTTGAGGCTTTCTACTGTTAAAAGAGAACAAACATACCTGTTGCAAGAAACAGAGCTCTCTTCCTCCTATCTGCTAATTTTCAACCCTCATTTTATTATTTTAGGACAGAAAAACTTCATCTTTCTCTTTTTAAATACCACTGCTCAGAAAGAAGGCATATTGTTGGACTGTAAGGAGAAATGTCTTCACACCATAGATAAGTAGGGAGACAAAAAGATGTTATGTAAAATCAGCCCCAGATTGTTTCACTCCATTTCAGAAAAACAGTGAACTCATTTTTCTCATGCACCCAGTATGAAATACTAATTCAAACCCTCCCCCCCCAAGGAAATAAATTCCTTCCTTTACCAATCAGGGGCACAGATGCAAACCCTTCATACCTTTAAGTCCTCACAGGTTTTCTATTTCATGCAAACAAAGTTAAGTTAGGTATAAATAAGAGTATAAATTCTATATTGCCAACACGACAGCTCTGTTCACCTCCTCCTTTCATTCCCTTCTCATTTTGGCTTTACAGCTCCTTCCTTTCTAGACCCACAGCAAGTTTTTGAATTTTCAGGTTTTTGAAACTGCCTAATAGATGTGTGCATCAAAGAGGCTTCCCAGCAGGCTGAGGTTTTTATCTTTTGATTGTTCCACAGGACCCTGTTACTTTATAGTGACTTCTAATACTGTATCTGAGCTGGATGTTTATAGTTCAAGGCCACCAGCCTCCAGCAGCTCAGCCCCAGGCTGTGGAGCTCAGCCCCAGACAGGCTGAAGCTGGAGGGAAGGAGAAAGCACTTGGTCACTCTGCAGAAACAGAAAGTTACCAACTCCAGTTCAATGATCAGATGCCTCAACTGTAAAGCAGAACACTCTTCCTGGGATGGTGAAATGTTGCTTTGCAGCACACACTTTCCCCAATTTGGGGTTAGAAATTAGGACCTTCTCATGTACAAATATACAACACTGAGATTCTGAAAAAGCTTACAAACAAGTAATTTTTCACAAGTGTAAAGTCCCATTAAGGTGAAAATAAATATCCATACATGTAATTCTACTTGCATCCATGAAATAGGCATTTATAAGATTGGGTCTGCATGGACAAAACTCCTCCAAGGACATCCTGCTCTGTTTAGTTTTCCTTAAGTATGTAAAACCTTTAAAAGACATTAATGCATTTTAATTACTATCCTTTAGTTTGTGTATCAGTTTAATTAGGAATGATACCATTTTGATCTCCTGTCCAACACAAAAGGTGATCTTTTTCTGAGAAAAACCAGAAGGGAGTCATGAAGTAAACGAATTTTGCAATTGCAATTTGAAGGAAAAAAAAGCAATACTGAAAATTGGCCAAAATCTTATTTTTGTTATTTAAAGAAAATTAACTAAGAATCTCACCAAAAAGGCAACTAACCCTTTACATTTTTTCTAATTCAAACTTGCAGAAAATATGCAGCAAATAATCAAGGTGATAAATAAAATTGCTAAATACTTCCATAAGTTTTTTCAGGGCAAAGTGCTGTAGAAACGTTGAAAGAAGTTAAGACTGTTTTGCTAAAATGTTTGTTGTTTTCAACAGCAGAGTGATTCAGTGAAATAAGACACATGTACCTTTTAGGACATGGGTGTGGAACAGCAGAAGCCACCTGAAAGCTTAGTACAGGATTACTTTAATCTTTGAGGACCTGACTCGAAGTCCATTGATCTCCACTGAAAATCTCCTATTGACTTCATTAGTTATAGGATTAAGTCCTTAGAAGATATCCACTTAGCTGGCAGAAGATCTTAACTTCAGACATCACTGCACACATGACCTCTGTGTCTGCATCTGCAGTCATTAGACACACCAGGGTTCTCCTGGAGTCAGGCTGCAGATTCAGCCCTGCATCAAGCCAGCCAGAGCATATCCCACTTCAAGACAGAGCACACCCAGTCCCCTTGGCTTTCCAGCACTGCCAACAGCCACACAAGGGGTCCATTAAACCAGCCAGCCTTCTTGATACTTCTAAAACAGTGAGCAGTTAGCTCACATTTTTCTTCTCTTTCACACATAGAAGCTTGTTTCAAACACTCAAGCATGTGCCATTAAGGAGGAAAGTAATTAAAACACCATGTCAGTGACCCCCTTCTACAAAATGGCCATAGCAAGAGAGGGCCCAAAGTTGCGCCCCAGCTGCTCACAAACATCCATGAAGAGTTCCCCCAGCTGCTCTGAGTGCAATGTGACACAGGCTGAATTCAGCAGCGCTGGGCGCACCTTCAAATCATCCTTCCTGTACTTCAGTAATGAAATGGAACATTTTAGCCAAGAACACATCCTAATCCAACAATGATGCTGTCATCCTCTGTAAGAAGGCTAGTAGGACTGAAAGGGATGGGACTCCCCAGTGCTGAAATGACAGGCCTGAGTGGGTCCAGGGTGGGAGAGGAGGAATCTACAGACCTTCTCTAGATGTGTGCTGGGCAAAGGCACGGCCGCCTGCCTTCGGACCCACTGAGTTTAGTTATGGCTCTGCACACAGGATTTACCATGCCATAAAATGCACAACATCCAAAAAATCTTAGCCCAGCAATTAGTTCTGCATAGATTTACACCGGGCAGAGTGACTCATCAGACAGGATTACTAATGCTTTGTCTGGGAAAAGAGAAATATTTCTATTTTACAGCACTGTACAAGTGGCTCAACTGACACATCAACCTTTTTCCTTTAGCTCACTCAAGAGTTTTTAATGATTACTAATTCAGTCTATATATTAGCAAAGGATTATCCTGTTGTCCCATAACCCAAAGAAAACTCCCATAGGCTTCCACAGGAAATTTTTCTTCACGCTACACCTCACAGTTTGGTTTGAAGGCCGAGTGACACACCTGCTTACCAGAGCTCTCAGCACTAAAAATATTCCATTCCACTCATTATCTCATGCTATAAGAATTCACAAATTAAAAATATTCTGTGTTATGTACATTTAATGCGTGCCTTTACCTATTGTCTACTATATACGTACTGTCAAAAAAAATGTCAGAAATGATTGCTAAGAATGTGCACAGCCAGCAAGCTGCATTGTTGGAGAAGAGTTTTATTCCTCCTGATAAAAAGCAACTTTCCATCTGTTATAAGTGATCAGTAAGGTCCTATACATCATACAGTCAAGTTCCTTTTACTGTCTCTGAGATTTTCCTATTTAGTTCCATTTTGCAATGAAAAGTGAAAACATATTTAAATGGAAAATTGCTCAAATTCCCAGAAGATTTCAGCCAGCTGAAGGATGTGACTCTACAGCGTGGCTATGCTCACAGTGTCCTTGGGTGGGCAGAAGGCAGAGAGAGGTGACTGGTTTGGAGAGGGCTTTTTAATGTCAGATGCATCTTGCTGTAGGACAAAAAGGTGATTTGCATCACAAGGCAGTAACAAACAAATCCCATTTTCTGAATGTTCCTAGGAGGAGCCTCTAAATGGAAAATGTTCCAGGCAGAGTCAAAACTAGTGTGCAGAATGACCTTAATTCAGATCAAGATATACTGAGACCAGAAACCATCTGGTATTAAGTCACCCTATGTATCTTGTGGTGATCTCCATTAATACCAGAAGCAGTAAGCCTACCCTGTGAATTATCCAGAAACACCCCTAGCCAGTGCCACAAAATATACAGCAGAATTAAAACTTCAATTCCCTTTTGAGGACAATTAGATTGCAACAGGAGCCGAGCAGAAAAGGAAAAGGAAACAACCCAACTCTGCCACTTGAGAACATGACTTGTGATATTCCTCTGTTCAATTAGTTCTGTTTTATAGTAGCTGTCAGGTACTGTATGTACATTGGAAATGTGGGAAAATAGCTTAGAAAAGATCTTGCAAACTATGTTTAAGTATCTTCTATAAACTGTATTATACTACTAAGCATATACAGGCACCAATCTAGCAGAGCACTGGAGCACACAAGTAATTTTAAGCACATGAGTCTCACTGAAGTCATGTGCTTAACATTATTAATAAAATGAAGTGCTTCCTTGGTTTGAGACCTTGCAAGTCTTTGCAAGTCTACCTACACAGACCATATACGTGTGTTTCTTTTTAGGAAGACAGCATGGCTGAAGTTCACAACCAGAGAATTCAGTTAGTGTCTGCCACAAATTCTATAGAACCTGAAATAATTGCATCTTTGTGCCTCCACTTTCCATCTGAAAATGAGTGAAATCAATCCCTGCAAAGCGCTTTGAGCTCTTCAAATGAAAAGTGCTATAAAAAGTACAAATTATTATTATATTATTGAACACCATGTATGTATACACACTATTATGTAATATATAATATATGTATAATGCATATAAATTCTAACAAATGTATTTGTGTAATATCTGAGAAATGGAACAGTTGTATCTGGAAGTGATAAATGCATAGAGTTGGATTTATTGTTAATCTGTGGATTTAATGATTTTTTTTTTAGACAAAAGGATGTTTAAGTGTATAATTGCTTTTCTTAATTTAATATATTTATGTAAATGCATGCCTGAAGTTCTGGATAGATAGTTATTCTGTGTCCCTTAAGCTAATAAAATATATTAAACTTTATCTTGCTATATAAAGTACACCTGCTGCTCTAACTTTTGTTTGTTTTTAATATTTCTGTTATGAGTAAATGCATAATTTAAAATTCATAAACATTTAATTTGAATCAGCTCTTTGCAAGAAAAGCAAAACACCAGCATTTGATATATTTTTTTGAAATGTACACTAATTTTATTTATATAAATTCTAAGATGCTTTCATAAAATGTGACTGAACACTGCTATTATTTTTGGAATGGGAAGTCTGGAGTGGGGTTTCCTGTTTGCTTATGGATAAATGGGTGAAAATTAAGACCTCCATATTGAAAAAAGACCTGTTTCATTGCAAGGAATAGGTGAATGTACACACAGCTTGAGCAAGGGGATTTCATGTGCAGCCTTTCCAAGTACAGGTACCTTGGAGAATTAGGTCAGTAACAGGGGGAGAAACGTTGGGGGGCATTTTTTTATTTAAGAGAAGGAGCATATCATAAAATCAACGTATATTAAATGTAGGTGTAGCATGTCCAGTGATTTAGATAAGGGCCACAAAACCTGGGTGCAGTGTGGAATTCTTTCCCTGTCTCCCCATCTGAAGTAACAGGTTCTGTTCCATTGAAATCAACGCTGAGTGGGGCCAGGGCCAACTCAACAGATCAACCCACTGTATTTTTTGACACAAAAGAACATTTAATCATGACACTTAAATGCAAACCCCACTTGCAGCTTACATCTCTGAGAGTGAAAACCAGTTTGGACAGGGAGCACTACAGAGCCAAGGGCTTCTTCACACATCATGTTTACCTCATTGGTTTTGAAATGCTGTTGAATTTGTCTTACACATTTAACTTACCTAAAATGTTTGACCCAGCCCAAATTTGTTTTTGAGACTAAAAGAATGAAGCCTTACTGACCCCGTGATATTGATGCTATCTCTACATTTCAGAGCTAAGCCAAAATAATCCTGAAATTTTCAAGAAATTGTTTTTCCATTTTTCAGCTAGTTATACCATTAGTGATATGGGCTGGTGGCCAGCCAGAGAACTAGGTTCCAAGGAAAATTTGAACTTCACCCAAAATTGAGGATATTTGAAAACTGTATTTTACTTCAGCTTTTCAATGAATAAATATAGCTGTTGCAGTAATGTTCTTTTAAATACATTTTCTTAAATATTTTCTTCATTTGAAGATGGGCTCAGAACAAGAAAACAGCTGGAAGATAGCAAATAAAAATTAATTAAGAACTCGATAAGGACAGTTTTGATTTTTTTTTTAGTGGGACCTATATATTCAGGTAGAAAGTAAAAGAATTTGTTGAGGTATGGTCCATAATTACCACAAATACAGTGCAGCATGTAGTTCTGGTGACATCATAAGTCATTGAGTTTGTTCTTGTAATTTATTAAGACATTATGAAAACCCACTGACATATTTATAAGCCTTGGAATTAACAGCTACCTTTCATTTCTTTTACAACACGTAAGACATGAATTTTACTTAAAGAATTACATACACTCAGCTGTGTACAGCAAGACTGTAGTTCTCTCTAGAGTTTCTGATGGCACCCAAAACCTGAGGGGCCAAATGCTTGGCTGTTAGCTGCATCAAAGGAGGTATCCCTGATCTCTTGAACGAGGCTTGTGTGGTTCGTCAAAGTCATGAGAACTTTCAAAAGGAATTCAAAGCCTAAATGCACAATTCTGGAGCATTTCATTTTAGTAATATGGTTTCTAATAATATATTTACTTCAGTACTTAATCACTATTCCCAAAATATATGCTTTGAATAAGCTCCTGTCCTTTCACTGCCTCCTCTTTACTTCCAGGTATAGCTCTGTTCTTTAAGCCTTTTGTTCTTTATTTTCTTACAGAGATGCTGCTTCTCCATTCTATTGTGTTAAATTTACTACATATTCACAAGTTTTTAATAAGATTGTTTACAGCACAAGTGCATTCTGTTTTATTTTAACTAAGTAATGGATCAGCCCCTGTTTTAACTCTAAATTAAAAATGCACCACAAGTAAGTAGTGTAGAATCTTTCAAATGCCAAAGAATCATTCTGGTCTATGTGGCTGCATTTATTTATTTGGGGGGAAGGGTTGCTTTGAGTCATATTTGATGACATCTCTATGGATGACATACATCTCTGGCAGAATTGGGCAAAGTGGGACATAGCTTTGGTTTTGAAAACCCTCACTGAACAGTGGCTTTCTTTTTTGCTTGATTTGGGGTGGTTTCTGTTTTTTTTTTTTCAAATTGGGTTTTTTTTTTAGCTTTTTGTCTTTGAAAGCTAGGACTACTGGATTTTGTCTGAATTCCAAAATTTTGGGCTGAAAAAACAGTTGAGTGAATGGCTCTTATACTAGTTCAACGTTCAATATTCAAAATTTATCATTTCTCACTCGGGCTATTGCCAGTATCAGCCTTCTTCAACAGTTGCTTCCCTTACATCAGTACAAACTCACTGATGTCAGTGTTGTCAGGAGGTGAACCAGGTTAGGTTAAGCAGTTGCTTTTCCTTCTCACTACTCATTTGTTACCACTGTAAATGCATCACACTCAGAAGGGCTTGTCATATCATTCCACAATGAAAACAGTGTCAGCATATGAGCAGAGCTTGCTCCAGTTACAGAGTTCTACATGTTCCACCTTTCACTGTGTACTTTTGATAATGCAGAGATGGATTGACTGAGGGAGTGTAGGATTTGTATGCTGGTCCTCTATTAGATCAAGTGGTATGTTCTCCCTTCAATATTAGAAAATTGAAACTGGGTGACCTATATTCAGGCTATTTCTTCTTCAGGGAAGGGGAACATGCACATGAATTGAGGGGCTGTAATTGGTTCAAGGAGGTTTCTAAAGAGATCCAAACTCTACAAACTTTCATGCAGTGGAATTAGTGCTTTCCTGGTCAGATGAATAGAACAGGTGCAGATCTAGCTTGCAGGTCTTGAAACTGCACCAGCCCAAATAAATTACAGCTATGGAGTGTGTTTAGCAATCCCAAGCAAACATCAGAAATGGAATGCCCCTGGTGCAGATAAAGTGCTTATGAGAAAGGTGGACGCAACATCTGTACTGGCACAGAACGCCTGTTCCAAAGTAATAGCTGCAAAATTCCTCCTATAAAGCCCAAGACTGTTAGTACAGCTGCTGCTTTTAATAGCTATTGAATTTCTTGATCAGGGAGGCAGATCCAGAGCAAGGGAAACGGACAAGTGAAACTATAAACTGCTATTTTACACCTATGAATGTAATATCAAATAAATGTGGTCGATCCCACTTTTATTTTCTTAAGCAATTCACCCCTAGAGAGCCTCGTGCTAGATCTTACCTAGCAAGCCATCAGAAGGCACTTATGTCAGCCTAACCCTCAGGTTCCCAAGCTGTATAACCATCCACTCTGCACAGACCTGTTGCTTATTACAGCTGCACCAGAAACCTGCAGCTAGGCACACGTCTGTGCTACCTCACGCCTCATTTGGGCACTTACCCAAAGATATTTGGTTCTAGATCAACACAAACAGGCATGAAAAGGTACACAACAGATTGGAGAGTTTTTCAGATGGTTATGCAAGGGAAAAATTATTGTGAAGTGATCGAGCTGCAGAGACTTGAATACAGGAAATAGGATGCAAGCAGTAAACTCATTACTGTGTTAGCTTATTAAAATAATTGGAAAGAACACAGCTGTCTGACATTTTCTGGGGTTTCTTATTTAAATACCTTAGTAGTAAGATGAATTTGTATATAAGAGGCCCCCTGTGATCGACTAGAATCCTGTTCACTTTGCATTTTTAATTTGACCTTTCAACTTCTATGCAATTATCAGATTTTCAGTATGCAGATAAAGTGTTCTTTTAATATTTTCTAAACTTATTGTTGCCTTTCAAATTCTTCACTTCTTTTACTAGCCTGGAAATAAAACACATCCCAGAATATTCAGGTAGCAGTGACTGCTGAGACTGCAGATTGACCTGGTATGGAATTCACCTGAAATCACCCCAAAATGGAACACTCTTAACATCTTACTTTTAATGACTGTCCCACACAGACTGTTTTAGGACTGTTTTGTTTAGGAGCACTTTTTCTTGCAAGAAGATAGAAGGTTTCAAACTATGTGGTGTTGATGTCTACCCAAAGTGTGTCCCAGGCACATAAACCCTTCTGAGTCCCAAACACCAACCCCATCTGCCCCATTTCCAGTACTAGTTAAATTTCCTGGCACCTGAACTCACTACATACCTTTTCATCTGGCTAGAGATTTTTCTGGCTGGCATAAATCCTCAGAAGGACCCAAACAATACGGAAGTAGATATTTATCTCCTTCTAAAAGCAATTCAGGGTAAGACATACAACTGCCAACATTTGCTTGAGACCTTGGAGAATCCTGAAAAGTTAGTCACAGTCAGCACCTCAATTAACTTCATGGGTGGTGGTGCCGGTTTAGTGATAAGAACACTACAATTCAGAAAGGTGGATATAACTTTTCTGGTTACTTCCCAAGAAATTGCTTTGACTGCAGTCAGAGTTGGTTGACTCCAAGCTCTGATGCAGCCAGAAATGATAAAAATCAGTGGGTTAAAAGAGAGAGAGAGAACAGAGTCTGAAGCTCTAGCCTAGAAAGCTTATTTGAAAGTGGAAAGGCCCATTTAAATTAGTTCTGCTTAGGAACTTAGTCACATGCACTCAGGAAGCAGGACCTGATGTCTCAGTTCTTCCTCCTTCCAGGTGATTCCAACTCCCTTTTCTGCCTCTGTGATCTGCTTTTCCAACGGGCCCATTTCCAGCAGGCAGCCCTGTTCTGTACTTCTTCACTCACCCCACACCATGGCAGCGCATCTCTGAAATCTTCAAGTTTTGTAAAAGTATTCTGGGACAAGACCCAAAGTGTTTCTTTATAGGGAATAATCAGGGATTTATTTTTTTTTAATGATTACTATTCTACAAATGATAAAAGCCCCAGTTCGTATTACAGGCATAGATTTACAAGGAAAAGAAGGCTAAACAGAAAAAGCCATCACACAAACTGCTAAAAAAAAATCTCCAACATAAAAATTACTGCCTGAGAGCTACAAGTTATTTCTTTTGTTTCTCAAAATCCATCTGCCTAAAAAGCTCACCGAGTAAATCCATATCTGTTGGTGGCCATAGGACCTCTGCCTGGGATTTCAGTGGTGCCAGCATGCCAACCCACAGAGAGATTGAAATCTGCTGAAGTTTAACAGACTTTAGGAAGGCAAGTTCAGACGGCCACGGGCTTCAGTGGAGCGTGTGGCTGTCACTGTGAGCCTGGAGCTCCAGCTACAAAGGAATGGCCCTACAAAAAGCTCAAAATGAAAGATTTGTCAGATTATGGCACTGAGACATTAAAAAACCCACAAAATTAAATGAATCCCTTTATACATCTTTTGAACAGGTAGCAGCAAGTGCTGAAGTGTTTTCTATCTTACAAAAGGAAGGGAAAGTAAAGACATGTCTTCGCTGAGGTTTTTGGTGACTATCAGGTTGTACAGAGACCTGGGAGATAGCCTTAAGTCAGCTTCAGTGTGAGCAGCAGTCTGGTCATGGCATCAGGAAGTCTAAAGAAGCAAAGAAATCTCTCAGGTAAACTTGTGATGCTCTCTGTGACTATTTTTAACAGTGACCAGTCTCCTGATGTGCCTACTGACACCTCACTCATAAATTTATGCTGTGCTGCAGTCACTACTAACTGCAGTACAGGCACAAAGACTCATCTTTAGGATCACTGCTGACTTCAGTAAAACTTTCCACAGATCAGAAAAGGATAACTCCAATTAACAGGGATTAATTAATGACTAATGTCAGCCCTTTTATAAAGGGTAATCCCATGCTAATCAGGTTCCTTCCTCTGCCTGTTTTCAAAGCTACCTGCTCAGAAAGAGCATTCAATCCATTTTCTATAACGGGACTATTTGCACATTTTCCCCACTAAGTTTCCCCTTGGAAACAGGTAATGCTGATAAACTTTGCACAACAACTATAAGAGAACAAAGATTCTTTAAAAAAAATGGACATTGACTGAATTCCAAACGTTCAGATTAACATAATGAGGGTGGTAATTAGCACTCCTATAAAATGGCAGTGCAATATATGATAATGCTTGAAGTAAATAAACTGGATTTTCCCTACGTAAAACATTTTCACTGATTTCAATTAAACATAAAATTCTCCTGCATTTTCTGCCTCATCAACTATCCTGCATTTTCTGTTATTAAAAGCTGCTACCTTGCATTTCAAGCACACAGCTAGGTCAGCTATTATTACCATTAACGTGGCCATAAAAGCAAGAGGTTTGGCTTCTTTCTGTTCATTCATGGTGACCAAGTATTTAAAATGCTGTTTTGGCTACAGCACAGCTTTGCACACACAACACATAAACTGCTTAGCACAAAAGAGGAGAGGGATCTGCAGGTCCCTTTCCTGCCACTAACAAGTGAAAAGAATCATAAAGTTTAATCCCCCAAATCGAAGAATTAACTGACTAATTGTACTAATCTTCAACCTAGAAAATCCTTCAGCATCAGCTACATATGTATAAAACTAACATTTATTAAAATAAGCTGAAGTGATGCCTCACTTGAAGACAGACAGATCAGCATCCTAAGTAAAAGAATGTATCTGCAGAGGGTAGTCACATCTATTCAAAAATTCTTTAAATGGAAAGAAGATGGAAACATCTGGGAAGTGCCATCCAAACTGAAAAATTACATGACACACTGCAGAAGATGTTACCTACAATGTCCTATTCTTAATAGGAAGTGGCCATTGCAGCAAAGAACGTGTCCTAGGGCTTTTTTTTTGCATCATAAAAAAAAAAATTAAGGATCAAACTAATTTTTTCAGAACGGAATGACCATAAAAATTTCCAAGCAATATGCAGGGGAATATTTTAATAACAAGAATGGGATAAAACTCTGAGAAAAGTAATCAGAACCTGATTTTTAAAATCATTTGCATGGAAAATTGATGTCTGAGCAACCTTGAACGTCTGGCTTTTATTTCCTGATCCTGCAAACTGCCCTACTTGCCAGCTTTAGGAGAACAAGCAGTTGGAATGAACACATATCATCTGCTTATGTACTTAAAAGTTTCACATATATATCATTTTCAGAATTGTATCTTGACAATAAAAGGCTTCTTTCCACTCAGGGATTCCTAGGCTGATAGGATAATCTCTCCAACGTTCAAGACACTAGATGTAGCTTTAAAAGTTAGACAGCCCAGAATGTGTTTACATTTTTTTTAGACATATTGGTCACTCACAGCAATTTTTTCTTCCTCTCTCTTGCTTTGTACCGATCCAATGCCTCAGCAGCCCAAACATGAATGTGAAAAGATCAGTTAAAATCTGAGAACTTCAGGAGTGCTGAAGTGCATGTTTTCACCTCTCCCCCTTTTAAAAGTGTCAGATGCTTCCTGACACGCTCAGGTCCATGGAAATGGAACATATTTTCTCATTACGTTAATTAATGGGTCTGCTTGGGTGGTATAATTCAGTATAAATTTCCTTCAGTATTCTGTCATACCTAAAAAGGATCTTATTTTTGTGATGTCTTTACATTTTTATGACTTCTACTCTGTTTAGTCTGTGTGTAATCCTTCTTTTGAAACCTAATGTCCTAGAAAATCTGCAGGTTCTTCTCAAAACTGGCACAGCCTCTGGTTTATAGTCATTTCTTTTTCTTGCCTTCTTAGAACTCCACGCAAGTCCTTAAGGTGCAGTTCAGAGCTCAGGGAATTTATGATTACATCGTCAATGTAAACCCGAGCACTGCGATATATTAAACCTGACAAGATGCTCTTCATTAATCTCTGAAATAGGGCCAGGAGTGATGTCATGAAGAGAGGCTTCCAACTCAGAGAAGCCTCACACAGCTCCCAGCTCAGCTTGGTGGTGGCTCCCTTTACCTCATCTCAGAGGAGGACTGCCTGGGTGGGGACTCTCACTGGAAGCATAATTTCAGAAAAATGTGGTTTGGGGAAAATGAGACAGGGTAATCCCTTGCCATGCCAATGTTTCTCAAACAGCTCAGCTTCTGCTTTCCTCTCATTTCCAGGTTAGAACAGTAACTTGGTCATGCTGTCGTGAACCACAACTTCCCAAGGAAATAGTTTGATGGGCTGGAGGTACATTTTTATGTATGAAAAAAAGCAGCATTTTAAGTGCTGGAGTCTCAGCTAGTGGAGAAAAAAAGTCAGGCTCAGAAGACAGAAAAGCAAGTGCTGTGATTTACACAAGCATTATATCTTGACCAAAACAAGGCTTTAATTTGCTTGTGACAGTTTTAGTCTCTGGGTTTTATTTAATGAATAGTTGTACTGTTTAAACACAAAAAAAGGGCAAAAATCAGGAGACCAAATAGGAGGAAAAGCTTAACATTTCCACATCATTAATTCAAACCTCAAAATAAATTGATAAATTTTATTGCCTAATTTTATTTCATTAGCAGGGTATGTGGAACATGTATTGAATAAAAATAAGACTTTGAAACACATCCCTGCCACAGTAACAGGACAGACTTTGTGAATGAAACTCATATTCCTGAGCTGAAAAAGAAATGGACATTCTTCCATGTATGGAAATAAAATGTGAAAATAAGGGGTTTTTAATACACTCCATCTTGCATTTTGTGCCCATACCACACTGAGGTGCACATCCTAAAACAAGCTATGGCCATTAGATAGTTTTGCTCTGCAAAACTCATAACCAAGGCAGCTATTGCAACAGCCCAAAACTGGGAGATTTTTATGGGTTATGTGATTTGATCACTTTTAACCAGCTACAAATGATGGCTTTTGAGTAGGAACATAGTACAAAGTCTACCCAAGCCCTGTTTTTCTGAGAAAAGTTGTCTTTTTTCCCCCGAGGTGGGAGTGTAGGAACTATCTTATGATATTTCTAGGAATTAATTCAGAACAAGACTAGCCCTTGTATTTTCTTCTGATCATGGAGAAGTGATGAGAAGGCTCCTCTTTTTAACTTCTCTATTTTTTGTTGTATTATTATTATTCTATTAAAATCTCTCCTGTTTATTCCAGAAAGGAGTACTGCCAGCTCCTCCCGAGCTCCTCACCCATGGACAAAGTGAAAAAGGCAGGACAAAATAGTAAAAAGACTGTGGATCTGAAAGCAGACAGAGTGATGGGAAAAGATTAGGGGTCTGAAAAAAGGCAAAGTGAAACGGAGTGAAGGATTATAAAGAAGGACTGGTAGGATAATGAGCCCCAAAGAGGAAGATAGGGAGATGAACATTAACAATTTTCCTTATATTTCATTGCTTGAATTATTTGTGACTATGACAGATGTAAATACTTTTTAATACCTACCTGTGCCCAGGACATTACAGACTCTTTTTTTTCTGATATGACTACTAGACATGGCATTGGGTCACACCAGTAGAACCACAGCCAGGACCACTGGCAGTGCCAGTGTCCTCTTCTGTATCAAACTACACTTTGTACACTAGGGTGTTGTAGTAGCAGCAACTGTGAGTCCCTCATGTAGTTTGCACAGGCCCTTAGATAAGCCTGTCTGTTCCCTCTTTATCAGAATCCAAATCTTAGTAAAATATGACTCCTCCATGTCAGTTATTAGAATGCCTTCCTCTCTCAGCTGCCTCTATCCTACCACGCATGGCCCCAATCTTTGAACACCACCTTTAAAAATGAAATTACATAAGTAAAAAGCTATGAATACACTGGAATTAGTCTGCAGAAGAGTATTATACCTAAAATCTTAACTATCTAATAGATTTGCTGTGTCTGTGCTCAAGGCTTTGAACTATTTTTTGCAACTATTTTGGCATTTTACTTGCAGAAGTGACTTAGAGGATAAAATAAAAAAAGGGAGATACTGATGAACTTTCCCATAAAGTGGATGATACATTTAAGAGGGAACCAGAGCTCAGAAGTGCAATCACCCATTAGATTAGGAATTTCTCCTGTTGGCTACGTTATCTCTCAGAACTAAGTCTGAATATGATATCAAATACCACACTGACTGGTTGGATGATTATCTTCCATTTAACTACATGTCTCTTATTTAACTCTGTTAACTGAATTGAATGTATTCAACTACTCACTTCAATCACTAAGCTTGAGAATATCTCCAGTCTTAAGAAACAGCCAAAAAGGCAATGTACATCACAAAATTTCCCCTAAGAAGCATTCACTCAGCAGTGGTCATGTTGGGACGTCCTGAGTTAACAGGACATTCCTGCCCTAAGTTAACATGACATCCATTCCAGCCCAGCTCCTGCCTTGTAAGATAATTTGGCACAAGGGTTCTTCTCTGGCTGGAGGTGTACCACTCAGGTGCAGCTACCCCCCACCCAGATCCATCACACTGCAAGACTAAGGATGAAACTTAAATCCTCTTGATGCCCAGCCAACAATCACCATTAAACTACTGAACCTTGCAGGGCTTCTTCTACACCAACGTTACACTCATTACAAATTCCATTAGATCAAATCATGATGATAAATATGTGGTCAATAATTTCAGGTAAAGGTGGTCCCAAAACTTAATGAATTAGTTAATCAATCCCAGGCTCTGTAGAAACTTGGGTCCAGCACGAAAATAACTGGTAGGACAAATCTTTAGATTCAAGGATACTCTCCATCAGTAAGATATTAACCTGAAAATTTTGTCCACAAGAATGAAAACTGCAGAAAATGGCCATAGTCTTAGTTGCAATAATCAGGAACGACTTAATCTGTTTCATTAGGTTTTATTTGATAGACTGTAGAATTTTTAAGCTAATATGAGCCTGTTGTGCTTCAAATATTAACCTGATTTCTAATGAAATAATAACAGAAGCCTACGAAGTTCATGTCAGTTGTATACAAGGGGATTTTAATTGTTCATATTTATTAGAAGGGATTTAGTACAATTCTAGTTCACTGATTTATGGTGAATGAAATCTACCTCTTTTATTATGCATGTGCTTAACAGCCTTTATGCTGCCCCTGCAGCAAATGATATGCTGATGACTGTGTATTTAACATCCAAAAATAAAGCATTAGGCAACAATGCAGAAGACAACCAATTACTGTAACAATTTATGCTGGTAGTCAGGAGAGAGATTCACTCTTGATGGTCTTAGAGACTGTAAAAACACCTTTATCTCTTAAAAACGTGGCTGCTGCCCCATATCCCAGATGGAAAAAGACAAACCCGTGATGAACTCCGGGTCTCTCAAGCACCAGTGACAGAGATCTGTGAAATGTTTTCAGCATCGTTGGCCAACAAACCTAAATCTCAGCCACAGAAGGAAATTAAGATTTAACTAATTTCCTCTCAACAACTAGTACAGCTATTGTACAGATGCTTTATTCAGAGAAATTAATAGCAAGTCAATACTGCCTCCTGCACATAAAATACACTGTTAAGACCAAAGATGAAAAATATTCCTCAAGAGTATGGCCACTAAGAGCAGCCTGTCTCTCTCCTACTTTTCCTTTACAATAGGCTACAAAAAAAAAGGTTTGGGCCACTTTATGTTCTAAAAATAAACCTTCACACTCATAATTTGTACCTCTATATCACCTTGCACCCACTGAAAGGGCCAATTCTCTACATATATATTAAATATTAGTCACATCTTACAGAAAAGGAACCAAAAACAAAGCTGGCAAAACAAATCAGAACCTGATTTTTAATGTTGACTGCTCCAGTCTCTGAAAATGCACCGTATCTGTGGCTGAATACCACACCTCAAGTGAACCAGAAGGCTTTTCTAAACATCTGTGGAACTTTGTTATACCTATGGCCACAAACTTCTGGCCTGCTGAGATACCCAGAAGCTGTCATGGTCTCAAACAAGCTAGTTTCTACTCTAAACAGAGTGGGAGGCCAACCAATTTTATCCTATCTGTTTGTGTTCTTTGATTTTATCTTTCAATATTAATATTCTTAAGACCACCCATCACTAGTTTAACAGAACTTACTCCCCTGTTATCTGATCAACAGTTGCATTGAGGTATAAGGTCCTAAAAAGATGCATGAATTTTAAGGTCATTATTTAATTACATTCTTGTATCATGGATCATTATATATATATTTATCTAAATATATATACATTTTTATATATAATGCTATATGTTACATGCTCAAACCAATGTAGTAGATATAAGTTAATGTTTAAGGTGGTGTGACACTTTAGCACTGAGACTTGGTTCAACAAGATAAATACCAAGCAGCTCCATTCAGATTAATTCCCAAATAGTAATCCTCAGATTTCTTACCTTTAGAGCTAATTTTTAAAAAATTCATCCTCTCTAAAATTTGAAAACTTAACCTGATGAGATTAAAAAAAATAATAATTGCCAAGAACAAGCATTGTATCTCTTTATCCTTGCCTGTGCTATTTGTTTCAAACAAGTCCCAGATGAAGAAAAGCTAAAACAGCCTTGCTCAAGTTTGACAGAGAAGGTTGTAAAGAAAAGGGGTTAAGAGAGCTCAGATATTTCAATAGCTGGCGTTTCAATTTGGGCAGCATGCTACAGTCTAATTCATACGAACACATCCTGTGTAAAAACACAGCCCCTGTTGCAGAGAAAAGCAGCATTTTGGACTTGTAAAAGCTCCACACTTATTAATGCTGCACACTTATTAAAGACACTGCCCGCACAATCTGATTGATTGGTGACAGCCCCGTGTCACCGAGTCTCCTAAAACTTGCCACCTGGTGGAGCAGATGAGTAAATTCTACTCCAGAGCAGCAGCCAGCGCTGCACCAGCACAGGCTTTGCCCTCCAGCAAAGCTTTCTGCCAACCTCAGCCCACCCTGCGAACTGTTCTGCTCAGAATTTCCCTGAAAGGCTTCTAAGAAACCTCGTCCCCAGCACTAAAACGTGTGTCCTAGACATGCTGTCTAGCTGAGAACAGAATCTGCATGAGTTGTTATTCCAGTATAAATAGTCTTGATCTTTTTCCCCCTAACCAGAAGCATACAACTGAGAAGATGAGACAAGAATTACCCACTGCTAAACAAGACAGATACAACTCACATGCCTCAGGAAACAGCTGGGGAAACCCATCTGGAGAGTGAGGAGTGATGGGACCAAATAACATCAGCTTCAGCTATCTAGAAAAAAGTAATCTCTGTCTAAAGACTACTTTATTATGGAATTTTCCAAAGGAGGAGTTTATTTTGCCAAAAAACAGCATTTCAGATTGTGGTACTAGGTAATTGCTCCCATAAATTTACATCACAAATCCAAACACTTTCATTTTTCACCAAAAAAGATTTGATTTCTTCCTTGAATTTGAATACCAAAAATATATGGATTCTTTCAACCTTACATTATAATTACAGAGATGGTTTTTTTAAAGTGCAGTTGTATTAAGTTATAGGAATAGTCCAGCATAGAAGGCACTATGGGAACAAACAAAAAATTATGACTTAAAAAACATGCAGGCTATGAATTGTACACAGTATTCAGTTAAAAGAGTGAAGTTCTCATCAGTGAGTCCCTCTTAGAAGCATAAATCTAAGGCATGTAAGACTCTGAAAGTCACTGTGTGCCCTTACCTGTTTTCTGACTGCAACAGCACTTGAGGGTGCTAAAATAACTAATGGTGAGGTGTAATTTCACCATATCCTTATCTTTCTCATAAAATGTTATGAGTTCAAGTATCTTTATTTTGTGGAGGGGAAGGTACAGTACACGACAAACCCAAGGAATTTCAACAGAAGTAGAAAATAAGTCCAGAGAAATATAAAATAGAGTTACAGACTGACGTGCTCTGACTGCTGTACCATGGTGCATTTGCAATAAGACAAGACTCATACAGACCTTAGAAGAACCACTTATAGACCATTTCCCCCCTCTTCTTCAAAACAGGTTGTGAGGGTGAAGAAGCAAAGGAACACAACCTGCCCTCCACAAAGGACTCTAGACCTACACACTACAGTTGCAATTGTGTCTTTCACAGAATCATTAAGGTTGGAAAAGACCTCTAAGATCATCGAGTCCAACCATCAACCCAACACTACTAAACCATGTGTCTAAGTGCCACTTCTACAAGTTTTTTGAACCTCTCCAGGGATGGTGACTCCACCACCTCCCCAGGCAGCCTCCTCCCATGCCTCAGTACTCTTTTGGTAAAGAAATACTTCCTAGTATGCAATCTAAACCTCCCCTGGCACAACTTGAGGCCATTTCCTCTCGTCCTGTCACTTGTTCCTTGGGAGAAGGTGTGTAACTACAGAAGTTTTCAGAAGACATGCAAGTATGTTTGTGTGGAGGTGCATTTTCACATGCATCTATGTGTTTATGTTAAGCACAGACATTTGCTTTACCAGTCACAGATTTATTGTGGTGCACAGGTTTGTAACAGAGATCCAAGACAGGCCCCATTGCTCTGTTAAACTCTTATTTATGCTTCCAGAAGGGGTTTGTCCAGAGAAAACAGAGATAACAGGGTAAACCAGGCATCTGAGAAAACGTCCTTGTGTTAGGATCACAGGGATGGATATAAGCATCTGCTCAGGAAAATGAATGTTAGATTTTTATCATGCTGTCTATACTATGGTAGAGCCCAAACACCCTGTTTGATCTGCAGCCACACGATCCCAAACGAGCAGAAAACAGAAATCCTTGCCATGCAGCCAGAGAATCTAAGACTCCATTGGATGAAAAGCCAGGGAATGCTTCCACATTCTGAGGGAACAAGAAAACACAGACAGCATGTGCTTTGCAAGACGCATGGCAGCAAAGGATGGAGCATCCCTTTGGAATTACCGAGGGATGAGCAGCACTTAGAGCAAGTGCTCAGAACGGGCAGCTCTGCAGCCTCTTGTAATGAGCAGGGAAAGCTGTGCTTGGCTCCATCTGACCAGCAGAGGTGATGATAACATGAGTTAGGAGCACCCTGCCACAGGAAGCATTTATCTAGTGATATAGTACGTGGACACAACCAAAGATGCTCCTCCAGAGGCACACCAGGGGGTAGCTAAACACAGAGTTTAGGAAGGGGATTATAAAATCAGCCTGACACTCAAGTAAGGAAAGAGCTTTCACAGCCACAAGGCAATACAGATAGCAGAACTGGGAAGAAAGCAGTGGAGTTCACTCCCTTCCCAACTTTGAAAACAGATCTCTAGTAACCTCAGACCTTGCAACCTGCTCAAATACCTACTCAGGTATCATACTTGAAGGAAGTGATAGAGCTTTCTGAGCCAAAAGGAACAATGGTGTTCGTGTCCTGCTGAGTGCCACATTACCACAGAGCTCTCCTCTTGGCCACCTCTCCTCTTGTCCAATCTCCTGTCATCTGGATTCTCTCTCACCAGTTGCACGTCTGGTTGTTTCCACTTTCAAGTTAGTTTCCAGATGTTGTTGCTTACCCATTTTTGCCCTGCCACACTGAATCCTTGGCCTGAACTTCTACATCATTCCCCCTGTATCCCCCCTCAATATTCAATTCACAATCTCAGTTAAGACTTTGAAACCTGTTGTAAATTACATTAATTGGCAGCTCTTTGCTGCAGCTCTGTGCATTTCTTAAGACCACATACTTATGGGGCTTGGGGGTGTGTCTTTTTTTACTTTCTTTGGATGCATTTTTATACTGCACCAAACTGTATCTGGTTCCATCACCAGCTGAAGAGTCATGCTGGTACCTTTCAGGGGTCCCAGCAGGGGCAGGTTTCTAATGATTTTGCATAGTATTCAAGGAGAAGAGAGTGCCACTGGAAACTTAAAAGGAAAAGTGGTTTACACAGAACATGTTTGAATACTTCATGCTATCATGGGTAGCTTACCAATTATTTCCTACTTCCTAAATGCAAAAATACATGGACAAATAAAGAGCTTTAAAAAAACCTGAGTCATGTGGTTGTCTGGGAAAAAAAGTGAAGCTGCATGAGCATGCCCCTCAAAAGAATCTCATTGGCCCTGCAGGGAAGTTTCTCTTTTTATTTAGAATCAATTCAACCTACATAGTTTGGAAAATAATTATTTAGAGGTAATTTAGATTACCTTAAAATTGCAGTATTAATTTCCATGTTCCCTTTTAAATCTCATAAATTAGAAACAAAATCTTGAAAATATTTAAACAAAACGTGATTAAAACCTAGAAGTCAGACTACAGCATTGTGGCAGTCCAAACTAAAACCCTGAATCTGTCCAATATATTTGAGTTTTAGCAAAATCATCCAATAAAACAGACTATTTCTTTATATTTACCCTATAATATCAGTACGAAAGTAATTGGGAAGAGAAAAATCAGAGGATAACACTTTTCATGTGACATTTTTCCATTTAAAACTAGAAAAAAACAGCATTATTGTAAAATGATAAAGTGACATCAAATGTTTTCATTTATACATATACCTGAACCAGAAAGCTCAAAACCACTGGGGCAGACTGTCTGTAACTAGGAAGGTTGACTGTAGAAGGCACGTTTACTCTGACCTTTAATTAATTTTCCCCAGTAAAGGTGACCAGTCCAAAATACAGCTTGCAAGTCCAAGAGACATCTGCAGTCATGCAGGGAAACTAAAACTGCTTCCACCTGCTCTTTATGTCTCCCATTTTCCAAGAATATCTATCTCCCCACAGTAGAAATGGCTGAAGCCACCTCCTGTCCTAGATCCTGACAGATTCTGAGCTGTTTTAGCAGAGGACTTTAGAGCCCTAATGGCTCAATGGTTGGACTTGATGATCTTGGAGGTCCCTTCCAACCTAAAGGATTCTATGATTCTATGATCATCAAACCTGAAATGGTTGATGATAAGAAGTAGAAGACACAGAAAAGCTGCAGGTCAGACAGAGAAGCAGAGAGTAAACCCAGTGACAGAGATATCCACACCCCAGTCCCAGTGTAGCCTATTGTATTCAGTGATCTTTTCAAGTCCAGTAGAAGAATGATGCCACTTACTCCAACTCTCACAGCTCTCTGGGCTGTGAGATTCTATTGGCAACCTTTTCACAACTTTTAAAAGACACTATACTAACCAATTTATAGTTGAATCCTAAAATGCATCCAAAATAACTAAGTTATTATAAGTTATAATCTCAAGCGTTTTCATCTGTTTTAACAACAGATTTTATTCACATTTCTTCCAAGAATATATATATTATAAAATGAGGCCAAACAATGCACTATCAAGATGAGTACATGTGTCACTGATAAAAATTTTCCTAAACACTTTTTCTTTCACTTGCTGTGTCACCAGGTCTCTAAAACAAAGTTCCTGAAAACAAGGAGCTTGGACAGGGTCTTCAGTTTAAGCTGAATGCAATGAAGCACCATTGGTTTACACCAGCAGATGCTGTACACAAATTATTGTGCTTGAAAAAGTAATGTTACAATTAAATTAACATGTAAAAATGCAGAAATTAGACGCATTTTTTTTGGATTCCATACAGAACTCTGACAAGCAGGAGATATCTGAGGCTTGTCATTGCCCTGACATGGCTTCAGAGAGAAAAACGCTTGGGTTCAATTAGCATCAAATCAACTAATAGAAAAGATAAACATTTTTGTTTTTTAAAAGAACTTGCATTATCAATTAGACCGTGTGGTTTAAATCAGCTTTGGAATTTAGACAAACAAATAAGCAGCGTTTTCACATAGCCAGCTGCACATCAAAAGTAATTTTGCAACACAAAAATTTTCTGGCCAGACCTGCCTTTTAGACAGTTATAGATCCCAGTGGAGGCATGGGAAGACCAGAGTTCAAACTCAGTTTACTATGGCAGTTCTCCCAGCTCTGAATCTTAGCCATGTGACTGGCAATGCTTACTGTCACCACAGGGGAGTCTTAAAAGGGAAAAGTGGTAGCTCTGACATTCAAAGAAAAAGCAAATACTACCATACATAACTCATCCAGGAGCAGAACGTTTCTCAGTAGAATTTCAAGCTGTTTTTTAGCATCGTGCAGGTACTTCATCCTTGCTTGAGAGTGATAGCAGATAGAATAAATATCACTCCACCAGAAAGTGCATTTCTCAGCTTTCCTGCCTCACTGAGCATACCCTGAATGAACCAGGTACACAGTGAGGAGAAGGTGAGAGATACTACAACTGCATCAGCACGCAGAGCTCTGCTGAAGTGACCAACACTGAAGTATCTACTGAAGTAGCAGTTGCTATCCTGACAGCCTCAAGGACCTGGCAACCTGCATAGAAACGTCTCTTGAGGGTTTCTGCTTTGGGGTTGTGGATGGAACACCAGTAGAGCGTGGAGTGCATTCCTGAAGCACAGCTTTTGGTTGAAAGGAATCCAGGTTTTGTCCTCTGAGCCTTCATTGTGATACAAAGCAAAAATGCAGCAAGTGGAGACCTCTGTGAGGTTTGTTTCCAAAGCATACTCATGATCTGAACTGGAATACACACGTACCTACCTGAGGTTTAAAAGCATGGAAAAGTGTTCCATGGTAAACACACCAGCACCTACTAAAGAACTCCCAAATCATGGGTTTATATCATCACAGCAACGTGCCAATGCAATGGGTTGAACACTTCTGTGCCTATCTTAACACCAATGCAACATTTCACATTTGCTTGAATAAGTGGCAGTTTAGATATTTTTTGATGAACTTTTCAAGCTCTTTTTTTCTGAAGTTCAACATTATTCAACCAGCTCTACCAGTTGCTGTTCTTTTTGTAATTTTTATATTAATTATAATTTAGGGAGAGTTTGTTCTTCTAGCTTCTTTCAGTGAATTATTTATACTGTATTCAGCATCCTGAACTTCAAATTTGGACTCCACATTTGCATCAATATAACTTGAATATTGTTAACTGATCTGGAGTCAAATAAGCAAAGGGAGCCCTGGCAGTGCAAGTTACTCTTGGTCAGATTTACCCCTATAACACATTTCCCATATCTCTATACACCACTAACAACTGGAACACAGAGCTAAGCTGGAGAGAACGTGAAGAGAGCAGGCAAAGATGCAGCACCTCCCTGTAACTGGTGAGTATCACAGAAGATGAATAATTAATCTAAATTCAGGGCACTACCATTACCCTGTGCTGGGTGTTTGTGAGGTCAGCCAATCTATACCAAACAAAGCAAGAGTGTCTAAATCCAGCCAGGGCACAGTAAAAGCCAAGCTGAGTATAAATGCTATTGTCATAGAAGCTTGCAGAGAAATCAAAATACAGTGTGATACAGCAAACTGGGTGGTGTGACTTGTCGGGAAAAACTGCACAATTCCCCAGTTGATTTCTATTTAATTTCTGAAGGAGCTAAGTGTGTAGCTATCTACACAAAAAAACACATCAAATATAAGCAGATTGACAAGATACTTATTTTGGAGCAGTCTGGGGGAGCAGCCACCAGTACTGGCCCATACTGACCCAACAAACCTCTGTTTGGATTCCTTGGTTTTACAGCTAGAAGTAATGATTTCTTCTCAGCTTTAGCATAATGATGCTTAAGTATTTAATCCCAAGCTCTGGCAAGCTAGTAAGCATATCTAATCACAAATTGGAGGAGTTAATGTGTTCACAGGCTGCCCCTGCAATAAGAAACATCATATACTACCTCTTCTGCCACTTTTGAAACTCTACAAACTCAAATGTAAAATCATAAACTATAAGAGAAGATTACTGCTAATGAACAAGACAGATACTTGACATCCAACAAATTATCGAGATTTTGTACAGGTCTTTTCATACTCAAATTTCTCTAGATGCTTTAAAAACAGATGGAAATATTGTTGTCATATGGCAGCCAATTTGTACAGCACACAAATAGTCTTGGAAAAGGTATTTAAAGGTGGTTTTTGCTATCAAGAAAAAAAAGCATTAAGCTAAAGAGAATTTTTCAAGAGTTTCAGAGAATACAGGGATTTTTTTCTCTTTAGGTCACTCTTCACCTCCAGCCAGGCCCTCACTGGTGTGACAGTGATTCTGAAGAATCAAGAACATTTAAGAATTAAAGAACAATGAAGAATTAAGAACATTTAAACCCAATCCAACAAGCTAACTCCAGGATGAGCAACAATTCTGCTGAGGTATCGGCGAGGGCAGTGTTTGGTTAATTACCCTGCCAGAAAGCAGAGTGATGAAGCTCTAGCTAAGTGCCAAACACGAGGAACATGGTGCAAACACTGGTTCCTGTATTGAACCTCTTCTGTATAATCACCAGATCACAGGGTGCTCAGTCTGCTACGTGCAGAGCCTAAATTCATATGCAAGATGATGGAAAAGCTGGTCTACACAAGATTCATGCACAGAATAACTCCATGAATTTTGGCAGGACTTAATTGTAATTGTCAAGTCAAAACCATAGTCCTCTTTCTTCACACAATTTAAGAGACGTATTTCTGACATATAAAATCATAATTAAGCTATTGCTTCTTATGCACTGCTGTCATTCATTTTTAAAACTGTTGCAAAATTTCTTTTCAGAGAGAAAAGTGGTGTGCTATTTTTGCCCCTCAGAAACTTCACAACTCCTGAAGTTATGGGGAAAAAAAATCTAGCAAACATTTCCTTGCACATTTTTTATCTAAATGTATTTTAACAAATCAAAAATGTCTCATTAAGGAAAAAGCAATTGATTTAAAAAAAAAAACTTAAGGTATTTTCTATAAAGAGAACCTTATTGATAGGTAAACCATATTTTTCATTCAGAAGACCTAGAAACAAGAGTGGGTCGTTCTTCACATATATTAAATCCTATTTTCAGTGGGCAAAATCTATCTTACATATAGTGTACTTAATATTCTTTCAGATTAGGAAAATTCCTGCTTGGAATTGGCCCTTCATAGTTCCATGGCAAGAGTCAAGCTGAGCCTCCCTGTGAGCAAACGGGCCCCCCGAGCGTTCATAAAGGAAGGAAGGACAAACCTGGTAAGAAGTTAACAAAGTTAAAAGGAGGATAACATTCTGATTCATTCCCCTGGTTGCAGCACAGCCAAAGGGACTGCTGTCCTCATGGGGAAAGGGAAAAGTTTTCTAAAAGCCCAGAGGGCTAGAAGTGGATAACAACCCAAAGTGATGGCTTGAAGCCATCAGTACATTTCCTTCACTCACAAAAAGAGCTTCAATATGTGCTTGAAATGCTTTGTTTTAATTTGTTAGCTGTTCTACAAAGATCTCTTGATAATACAGAATGTTTCCACAATAAATGTTGGCCAGAACAATTTTACTCAAGAGTTTTACTCTATCATTGAGCGTTTACAAAATAAAATAAATTTAAATAAGTCAAGTTGGCCAAATTCAAACCACAAATCAGAAAACCACCAAGTAGGACCATCCTCCTTGCCAAAGCTTAATGTGACCTAATGGGAGAGCTGTAAGAGGTTAGAGTTGGTTTTTATGTAGCTTCATGTCATATTTGGCAAACCGAAGGGGCTGGGCCAGGGCTCCTGATCCTTAAACAAACATTTGATGTAATTTTTTTTCACTTTTTCATCATAATACTACTCTGCATTCTGCCCTCCTATGACCTCAGCCCCTTTTCCCCTGGGTGGGATGGATTTAGAACCTCCTTCTTCACTTACGAGTGCCATTTGAATCAGCCCCTTCCAGATGTGTTTCACCTCCACCCACGACAGGCCCTGCAGGTCCAGCAAAGTGCAGAGAGGGAAAGGAGCACAGGGAGAAGGAGCTGTGCCCTGGCAGCACATCAGTTGGCCTGCGACTTCTCACTGAGTTTATTATTCATAGCACTGGTGGGAGGGCAGGGGGTAGGGTGACTCACACAACATCTTGTCTAAATTGAAAACCAACACCAATCCACACCCCTGCAACTGAGAAGCAGAGCTGTGGTGGGTCACTGTGGTCAGTTTTGCTTCCAGTGGATGGCTGAGCCCCTGGGACTTGCTGCTCTAGGCTAAGCAGGTCACTCGCTAGCATTACAATGAGAGAGAACAGCAAGGTTATCTTTCCCTCCAGCCCCTTGGAAGAAGCCACCTCCACGGCCTGTTCCTCTGAAAGGGGTTACATGAACGTTTGTGACAGAAGGAAGAGTCAGTGTGAAGCCTCTCAAATTATTTTTTCATTTGTATGAAACAAAGAGAACTGCATAAACCCCCCCAGCATTCCAATTTAGTGCTACTCTAATAACAGCATCAATCCAACTAGAGAAATTAATGTTATTTAGCCTGAGCTGCACAATATTTCAAATGTGAATGAACAAGAAAATTATGGTCTTAACTACAGACTGAAAGAGTGATGTAGTAAGGTAGAAATCAAGTGGTACTTTCTTTCAGGTACTGCTATAGACAAACCCAAGAGTGGCACTGTACTGAGTTTAATAGCAAAGCATTTGTAAGAGTTAACAAGCCATTCCAATCATATTTTAAACTAAAAACCTCAGTGGTTTTGCCACCATCAGGAAATGTCACTATCTCAAGATAGGTGTGTATATTCAACGGCCATTATATGACCTTTCTAACTTGTCCTGGTGTCCTGGTTTTCTCTCAGTGTTGAGCAATTCTGTATTCTTTTGTCTGCAGTTTGCCCCCGTGGTTATTTTTGATGGCCAAATACCCAATCCTGCTGTCTGCACACCCTGCCCTGAAGAAGGGAAAAGGCAATGTACAGAACTACACAACTCCAACACCTGGAATAGGTGCTCCTAGCTGGATGGGGAACTGGTGTGGTGATCCATCCACACTAGTCCAGGGCTGGCAGGGAACCTGCTGGAAGTCCCCAGGATGCTCCAGGGGGCTTCAGTCACCTGGAGTGAAGCAAAGGCAACGAGAACAAAAGGAACTGGTCCTGCTGCTGCAACTTCTACCTCCCAAGAGCTCCTTTCTGCCTGGGCTCCAACAGGGTGGAGATGCTCCACGTTTCCTGCTCAGGAGTGCCACAGTGGCCCCACGTGGTAACCAAGGAAAACGTCAGGCAGAAACCTGCAACCTTCCTGCGGCAGAGCCAAATCCTAAATTAAAGGAATGTGTGACAAAGCTGCCAAAAGTGTGACACTTGGCAGCTCTCCCAGCTGCCTTCTACTACTTCCCTTCTAGCCCCCAAAGTATCTGTGATATGAGTAAGGGGCACTCTTAAGTAGCTGCTGGCCCCTTCCCACTGCAACTGCTTGGAAGAGGACTCTTGGCTTCCTCAGGCGTCACTGGGTTAAGATAGAGAATGTGGCTCCTGGGCCCTCTGCCCAGCTCCCATTCAGATGGTGGAAAGCAGCAGAGGAGATGGCTGGCTCCTTCTGAATTGAGGAAAGCTTCTAACAAAATTAAGCTCCTTTCTTCACAAAGCTACACAGAAGAAAATAAAGCATCAGCCAAAAATCTCTGCCCTTGCTTTCTCGCAGCCCTTAGGTCTGTTGGAGTTAACTCCCACTGAGCTATATACCAGCTAAGGACTGGGGTATCTCATTCCCTCCACATCTGTTTCACAAACCAGCCTCCACCCCAAGGCCCTGCCTGTGCCTTCAGAACCTGCTTTCAGTACCTCCAGCCCTGACACCTTGGAAGGGAGGTGTGTAGGCTTCAGCTCTTTTCCCTGTCGGTAGCACACTCGCTCTTCACCCAAGTCACAAAAGCCATAGTTAGAGAAAAATCTCTCCCACCTCACCCTTGCTTATAAACTGTTTCCATCTGGCTAAAATTAAGTTAAAATTCTTTCTTCTCAGCTTAGGTTGATATTTCTAATATTTCATTTCCAGTGGGGGGAAAAACCAGCAAATTACCAAAGTGTTTCATATTATGTTACACTCCCCATTGAACTGAACATCTCAGTGACTCCTTTCCACGTAAGGTTAATTGTGTTTTATCCACTAACATTAAAAGAGTGTAAGTATATGCTGCCTTCTATCCCAAAAGTACAGCAATGTACAAACAGGTATTCAGTCAACACAGCTAGCTACAAATCAATGGAAAATGACTGTTTACACATGCAGAAGACACCTCACAGAGGAGCAAAGTAAAAATAGAACTATATCACACCTACGTTATTAAAATGATAATTTTTCACAATGTAATTTTAGTTGGCACAGGTAGATCCATCCAGGGAAAAGGGAGCACTGCATTACTTCACGTTAGCTCCTGCAGTTCTTTGAACATCCCACCCTGCTCCCCATCTGAGAGTGCTCTGCTGGACAGGAGATATCTGATGTACCAAAGAGCAGACTGAACAAATGGCAGCTCTTGATTTTGTCATTTCATACAGAGCAGAAGACAGAGCCTGGTCGAGGGATTTAGGTTCTCATCCATACATTGGCTAATTGTGTGAAATCAGTAAAGTCTGTTAATCCCTGGAGTAATCCCTACTAGTAAAAAAGTGCCTTTTGTGACTTCTGAAGGAAATGTATGATACTGTTACTGCTGAGGAGACCCGAGGAATTTACAAATGAGTTCAAAATTGACAGGCCTGTGTTAGGGAAACAACTTTTCTGTTTCTAAACAATAAGTAGATAGACAGATATTAATAAAGAAGCTACAGATTAGATCTATTGAGATCCAAATTCATTCTGTTGAGTAGGTTATCATTACAAAGACCATTCAGCAAGATGTAGGCCAGAGTAAGATAATTTGTTTTATATGTTAGAAGTCTGACAACTGGGCATTTCACAGATATAATTTAAATGTGTTTCAGTATCAAATTCTCAAATTCTCAATTGCATCTTGTCAATGTATTTTTAATAGAAGTTGTCTTCACAGGGAGCTGTACAGAATTCAGTTTAGCATTGAAGACAGTCATTCATCTGCTGGGAAGTCCATTGAAGAGTAACTATGGAAATCTACACATCTTTCCTTTTCTACAATGTTAGGTCTCCCTGCCAGAAACAGAAGTTTCTATTTCTACCTGTAATCCCTAAAGAAGTAATTGTACAAAGAAACCATACAGAATTTTCATACTCCCCACAGTTTTGTAAATGCAGCCACTTGTCGTCTTCCTAAATTCAGAGACTTCACTCAAACTTCAAGGCTACTGTTTCCCAACAGTTTCTCTCTCTCACTTAGTGACCTAAGTTCCACAGGAGTATAACTCTGCTGAAATACTCAAGCTCTGTTTGTCTGCTGTATCTCAGGAGCCATTCTGCTTTGAGAGGAATTGGGAAATTTGCCTTCTCAGGCAAGACCTGACCATTGGCACTCCATACAGCGTTCAGCCCAACAGTCTCTCTCTCACTTAGCGACCTAAGTTCCACAGGAGTATAACTCAAGCTCTGTTTCCCTGCTTCTGCATCTCAGGAGCCATTCTGCTTAGAGAGGAATTGGGAAATTTGCCTTCTCAGGCAAGACCTGACCATTGGCACTCCATACAGCGTTCAGACCCTGGCAGAAAGCTGCCTCACTGGAACTAGAAACTGGAAACAGGGAATCACTTTCCTTCTGCATATATTTCTTCCTTTAGCATTCTTTTAAATACTTCACTAAAAAATATAGTCTGTTTATAAATTAATTATATTTTTTTAAGCATGGGGTTGGGGTTTTTTCTTTCAGAAACTGAATTTCCTCCCCTTTAGAAAAATGTATAAAACTGAGGGAATGAGATACTGAGGAGTAATGCTCTGACACAAAGGGAAGACTACACTGGCCTGTGCTTAGGTCTCTTATGAACTGGTGTCTCATGTTTAAAATGGCCAATGTAAAAGGTGA
Source organism: Merops nubicus (assembly GCF_000691845.1). Taxonomy (NCBI): domain Eukaryota; kingdom Metazoa; phylum Chordata; class Aves; order Coraciiformes; family Meropidae; genus Merops; species Merops nubicus. The sequence goes on from NW_008582135.1 coordinate 103,281, forward strand.
AAAGCAGCATATCAGCGTGCACTGCAGGTGCTGCCCATGAATTCAGCTGGTTTCAGAACCCTGAAAAACACCATGGGTGAGATTGCTGCTTACATCACAAGTCACCTAGGCATGGCAACCTCACAAGAGTACAAATCTTACTCACTACGGAGCCTGAAAGGTGGGGGCAGAGAACAGTCACTTTTTTACAAGCGTACAGAACATTCAAATCTGCTTAAACACAAGGATTTTGTAGAAGAGGATCAGAGAATTAAAACTGCTATTCTACTCTACACATCCCAAACAAAAGCAGTTCACCCACACAGCGGTACCAGAACTGCATCAGGGGCCCTGTCAGAAAATTATTGAATAGCTGAAGCATTAGGTATTTGAAAATTTATTATATTTTGTGACCAAACTGGCAACTGCAGAGGGGTTGGGACTATATTACAGTGTAATAAAAACCTCATAAAACATTTAAACAAACTCACACATCTGCAGAGAGATGGGAGGTATTATGTAATGTAAGTCATTGCTAAAGTCACCTCTCACCCCACTAGCTGCTGCAGGAGTTCAGTATAAAGTGCCTCTGTGGTTTCTCACTCAACCTCTACCCCCAGCAGACACACACACACACTCTTGTGCATGGATGTGACAGACAAAAGTGACACCCTGGTTTTGGAGGTGGCTTGGTGTCAAAAATCTAAAAAAAAAACCAAAAAACCAAACACAAACCTGGAATGATTTTAGCTTCAAACAAACAAGTGTAGAGGCAAAGGAGATCCAAATCTCATTTTAGCATATTCCCCACAGTAAGGAAGTCTTGGATACAGGTCTGCCCTTCAACAAGTATCTAACAACCTCCAGAGGATTTAGCTGGATTTAATAAAGAATATTCCGTGGACAAATTCTTGACCTACATCCTAGGCTGGCATCCCTATTGTATTTGTTCTTAGAAAAGTGAACAACAGCTCTACAGCATTCCTTTTGCACATTGCCAGAAAGCTTATGTCTCAATTATATGCAAATGTAGATGATAATGTGTGAGGTAGGATCCACAATTTCACACAAGGGACTACCTCAAAACCAGTCCAACAATCAACAATCCTTCGTCCAAACCACAAAAGACAATGAGAGATGAGTGCTTGGAATGTTTCAAAAAATTATGGCCTCCAAATTGTTTGAAGGCAGTCAGGAATGTATACTGAGGACTCATTAGAGTTCCTCCCTGGCTGCTCTCTTCACTGCAGCGTATTCAGAGCAGCTCCCAGAAGACCCTTGATGAAATACTAAGTTACTGAGCTGAAAAAAACCCAAATATCTTCAAAGTTTCATTCCTTTCATTCTTGATTTCACACTGACCTACTCTGAGACAGGACACAACGTGGGATACGGAACACTCTGCAGTGCCAAGCAGCACAGCCACCACCTTTTCTGCCATTGAAAATGGGGTGGTTGGGGCCAGCTGGAGGCTGAGCAGCAGCTCTGTGAAATTGTGAAATCCTTTGTTGCCTGGTGGTTTATGTGAGCAGATATTATCTCAGAGTACTGAAGACTTCCATGCACTTTCTTGTTTGCTTGCTGCTTTTTTCTCTTCCAACTCAAAAATCACATTCTCACTTATAAAGGTGCAGACCAATAGCACCAACAGCCCAAACTCTGCAAGCAGTAAGTGGCACCATATGTTTATTCTTCCTCTTTTAGCAACATCTCCTCAGCAGGAGCATTGTAGCAAAGGGTAAAGAGAAGGGGATGAATGCCTGAAAAATTCTACACTTAATGGTGATTTCTAGGTTGCTGACTTGCTCCTGAAGAACAATTTAAACACAACAATCCCTTCCCAACTTTGAAAATATTGTTCAAAGCTATCATGAGATAAAACAAGCTATGTATTAAAAAAGCTGCTGAAGACATCTAAACTCTAAATAACTTGCCTACATCTCTCCCAGCTACCAGATCAATTTGAATAATATATGAACTTACAAACTTACACAGAACCCCTTAATAAAATTAGGAATATATTCTTATATTTTAAGAATATAAACTTACAGAGCATCCCTTGTTTAGCAATCTGCTATAAAATCATTTTGTGATCCTGGATTGAAGGAGTTCTGAACTTCTTTCTATTTTGAAAGAGATCTTGAAAGAGAAGTTCTAGCTTTATCAGTTTATATAATGAAACCAGATTAGCTTTTCTTTGAGACTTCCTCTTAAATCCCCAGCAGTTTGCTCTTTCCAAAGTTAGGGAGCTCTGTGTTTCACTGAGCAGCTCTCCATCACACCACAGAGTGTCACGGAGGCACCTGGCTGCAATAGTGTTGGAGTATGAAGAGCACTCACAACATCTGCTTTTGGAAGTTCTGCCTAAAGACTTTTCAATGCCTGTCATTGGTAAAGTGCAATTTCTCCTGCAGTGGTTTTGAAAGAGTAATATACACTTCAAAATTACAGTATAAAGGCCCCATAAAATAAGCTCCTGGTCTTACAATTTTGGGAGCTAGCCTCGCTGGACTCTGTAGAGAACGTGTTATCTCTGCTCAATCCTTTAAGCAGATCATTACCAGTATAGTTCCCACAAGAATTTAAAACAGTTTTGGCCTAGCCATAGCTTCACCAGTTTATAAAGGTGTTCAAGGAGCCCACATGCTGGTTGGGGAGTACAGAGGCTTGGCAGTGCTCCTGTCATCACGTGTTCTTCCCCCATCACCTCTTGCTATGCCTGCTAAAAGAGTGATTTATGTCCATTTTTTCAATTGTCTCTCAGCAGTACAGCAGTTCCAAATTAACCTTCTGTCCAAGGTGAAGGCTACATACACAAAGCAATAGCTTTAAATTACCCTTGTTGACGTTAAATGATTTCAAATGCCAGTGATGAATTAGATACTTTCTAGGGTCCATGTCTTTTTTCCGTACTGGATATTACAAATACATAATTTTTAATCTTCTGATGTACAGAACAAAGCATTCATGTAAACCTATATAAATGCACATGCATATATCCCACTACCCTATCTGAAAGCAATCACAGTCAATGTTTATGGGGGAAAAAGAAAGAGACAGGCAAGTGTGATACTTCTCAGACACACTCTCCCAGGTCTACTCCTGTGTGACTTAGAGAGTTTCTGGGCTATTCAAGTCATCTTCCTCTCCTTTAGAGGACTATTAAAAACAATTTGCAGCTTGTACTGCACAAAAAATTCCCCCTGAATTCAACAGAGATCATGAATAAACTATAGTCCTGTAAAGGAGAGAGATTTGAATCAAATAAATGCCAAATAATTATGAGAAATAAAGCTCAAAATTGTAATTCACAGCAACTTAATTTAAAACCTGGTGTCAGCTGAGAAGTCTTGTGTTAGCTTCAGTGTGATCAGGCTCTACAGATTGGGGCAGCTGATGCACAACACATCTTATCTTGAACACAAATTACTGTAGGATTATCTCAAAGAATTGTTAATAATCTTCACAGACAACAGTTACAGTGTTTTCTTATCTGTGGATAAACTGGTATTTTTATTTTCATTAAAATGAAGTTAATTAGTCATTGACTTCCACTTTCTGTTGAGAATTTAAAACTTTCAGTGCAAGCTCAATGAGCTCTTCATATCCCACATAAGTAAAATGGGACTTTTAGTGAAGCCTCTGATAGAACTGTATGTTTTTGTCCAATGTAAAAACAAGCCTGTTAGATTAATTTTTCTTTTCATTATTGTTTAAAGTTTTATCCCACTTCCTGGCTCAGACCTGATTACTCAGTTTAAAAATCTCTCTCACAAGTTGCCAGTTAGAGCACACTTCAAAACATTTGCAGATTTTTGTCTACCTGCTGTCAAGCACCATGTGTAGGAATATCATGCAAATGCCTGGTCATCAGAGACACACCTCAAACACCATCAAAAAGAAACCTTTTTATCAGCTCTAACTTCACATCTTCTCAAGAGTGCAAGTGTTCAACTACTCTTGTGCTCCAGCATGTTCTGCAATATGATTAGCATATATTTACCTATAGAAGCATGTGTTCATTTTCCTAAGACAGTATATTAATGAGTTGCAGCTTAGCACAATGCATACTTCAGTGTTTCACAGTAGCATGGTGTACACTGGTACAATTTGTTTATTGAAAAATGTATTTATAGCATTTATAAGTGGAAAGTTACTCATGAAACATCACCAGAGCTGCCAGAAAAAAAAAGATTAATGTGAACAGATAAAAAGAAGTAATAACAAGATAAAAACAAATACATAGATATTCAAGGAAAATACTTTTTGCCATAAAGGCTTTAATCTCCTTTAAGTGAGAGATTTTGTGAAAAATAGATTGTCAAAACTATTTTATTAATTGTAGAAATCACCCAATGTAGTTTAAAAGACATTTTACACTGCTCTTGGAGGAAATAAACCACTGCCCTCAGTAACCAGTCTTATTGCACTGGTGTGCAACAAGCAGCACAACAATGTGTGACTGTTGTAGTTGATCTCCTCAGCTCTCTAAATTATGGTATTTCTGTTGTAGGCAATGAAGCCATTTCAGTCAATACAATTATACCAGTGTAAATCTAGTATCAGCTATGAGAAGATTAGTCCAGCTTTATACTCCTTCAAATAGGTATAAATAGATATTATCTAAATTTGCATATATAATATTAATATAATTTTAGAGGCATATATAAGATAGAAGCAAGGACTGAAGCTGATGACCTAAAAACTGTCTTCAATCACCTTGTGCCCCCCTCCCTCAAGAAAGTTTTCATTACTATGACTGTCAAAAGAAATCCTAAATTACCATTTAATGATGCTGGTTTGTTTGTGGGTTAGCAATAATGACAAGCAATAGGAACAAAACAAATTATAAATTCTGATTTAGCATCCATCTGCTCAGTAAAGAACCAGGCAGTTGGAAGGATTCTACAAAAATCTGGGGCTTTAAAAACCTCTTTCTGCTTTCTTATTTCTAAACAGCAGAAACATTTGAAATTCCAGACCTAATGGCAGCACGTCAGCTTATATTGGTCAAAGACACATCCTCTTGGGAGAAAAGGAGTTCTGGTGGCATCACCAGCTCAGCCTTGCAGTTTCAACAACTGTTTGTTAATCCAGATCCCAGTTTCTGAGCTGTTAGAGAACAGCACCTCACACAACTGAAGAAAAGAAGTTAATCTAGTTTTCAATAGAGAGTATTTATCTCACTCCACCTACCACCACTAACTGGAACTGTTCTGGCTAAATGAGTATTTAAAATATTACTCCTCTATAAGATGAGAGCATGTGTAGAGATTTGGAACAGCTCTGCTGAATGAGAAAAGTCTACAACTACAGAAGCTCATCCAAACACCAATTTTTGCTTAAATCTTTACTGATACTAAATCAGCTGGTGAATAAAGAAAATGTGACTCCATGTTCTGAATTCTTCATTCATATCAAGTAGAGCAAGCAGCACTGACACATCAAATTCTGTATGAGTGATACAGCTAAATCCCCACTGACTCAGGTGCATCATCTGCCAGCAGGGTCTTCTGCAGCACAAAAGTGTGGGGTTTTTTTAATTATTGAGAGACTTGCTCTACTTGTGGATAAAAGAGCCAGGACAGATGCTGTGTTGGTAAGTCCAAGCTTACATAGCCCATGTGGACCAAGAAAAAAAACTATCTGCATCAAAACCTCAAATAGCAAGGGACTTAAAAGACTCTTACTTGCTGATTAAATGGGAACTGTATTCCCACTGCCCTTCAGAAGCATGAGAAATCCAGAAAAAGAGGGTGGGGTAAGATTAAAAGAAGCTGTTAATTGCTCAAAACCAGTTCATGCTAATTTTAAAGAAAACTTACAAATATTTCCAGCCACAATCCATGCTTAATCCTTTTGTGAGGGATTTCACTTTGAGGAATGTATTGTTTACCTTTCAGGAGAAGCAACCACCATTACAGTAATCTCAAAAATATATGAGCTCTTTTAAAACACATTTTAATAGCATGGCCCATAAGTTACCACTCCACAGCACAGCTTTGTAGAGTCCCATTTTATGGGGCTTCCCTCCTCTAGTTTTAAGATATCTTTCTCATACAAATAGGGCTGTGGGGACCATCCCCAAGATCCAGCCTTGAGAAGGATTCTTCTAAGGTGCTTAGTCTTCTGCTCATTTATAGATGAGGTCTCACCCACCACTGTAGTAAAATCACCTTTCCTCAAGGCTCTAAACCAAGAAAGGGTCGAGAAAATTCAAATTGTTTTCCTTTTCCCAGCTTGCCAGAGCTTGCAAGACAAAGACAGTGAGCCTGTCACAACAAACATGAAGAGGCAGCCTCACAGAGCTTTCACAGAGCTGTATCATGGAAGGTAGTCTCTGAAACAACTTCCAAGACTTTGTTTTTTGCCACGCAGTGAAAACCACAGTCCCAAGCTGCCTATCTCAGATCCCTCTGCAATGTCTGCTGAGAGACAGGCACTTCAGAAAAGAGTCCTCAAAGGGAGTAAGCTGAGCTTGGAGCTGTGCAAGCCTTATCTACAGCAAATGCCTTGGAGATGGAGTTGCTTTTCTCTTGGAATTGGAGTATGTTTACAAAAAGCTAATGGAAGTCCAACCAGTAAACCTACAATACCAGTATCTGTGATGTGGTTTCCAGTACTAATAGCTTCAGGATTGGTGTGCAGGCAGAGCTAGCCAAGAGCAGATAAGCTCTTAAAAACACAACATCAGGCTACAGGAGGGAACACTCCTCAAGAAGGACCCTACCCTGGGGTTTGACTGGACAGTGGAAGTCCCTCTTCTTTCACCTTCACCCACCACCAACATGCAAGGCCAGAGCTCACCAACCTTTCTGATCTAGAGGAATTTGAATCCACAGGTATCAGTTGTGTGGCAGGTCAAAGAGGATACAAGACTGATGAAAGGGAAGGAAGAAAAATACTTCTTTGACTGCTCATGTCAAACTGCCCCACTAGAAGGAAACATTCTTTGGGCCAGTGCAAGGAAGAGAACAGAACCTCCCCTGTTCCTAGAGACATGCCCAAACAACTGGAGCACTTTGCTGTGCTCCTTCTAAAAACCCACACCTGTGACTCATAGGAATGGCAAATTCAAATCAGATGTGGCTGATCCCACAGATATCCAGAGGAAATGAAGCAGTGAAAATACACATCCTATGGGGTTTTGATGCAGCCAGATAACAGTGGGTGTCTAGAGACCAAAAAAGTATATTAGGAAACAGAGGATGGCTTTTAGATAGCATTTAAGCCTCTAAATTGACTTTGTGGTCTAGGCCAGAGCTTTCACATAAGTATGGGAACAACTGCAGCTCTTGAGGCTTCACAGAGCTCAGATGAGGCTTGTGAAAAATCCTTGCAGGTTTTCTGGTACATGTATCTCTTGGAACTCTGCTCACAACATTCCAAAAGACAGAGAAACTGATCTGCTGCTGCCACACCAACTCTGCCCAGCATTTCTGCCATGGGCTACGTTATCACAGGACAGAGAGCTTTAACTGGAGGATGTGAAGGGCCCTCAGACATCTCACAAAATGCAGCGTTTTTATGGCTTTCTTGGCACAATAAGTACACTGAGCCCCTCTGATCAGCTGGACAAAATTGAATAGAAACTGGTTTTTCCTGCCTTCTGAAGCCAAAAGAGGATTGATTCCTCAAGAAAGACTGTTGTAAACTATGCTGGTAACAGGTTGGCCAACAGAATATCTTATGTTAAATATGTTAATATTACTTTTCATATTACGTTTATAACTAATTATATTTTTGTACTGCATAAATTATTTTATTATTTCTCTTGGCTTCTAATTTCCCATATGTAACTTCCTATATAAGTGACACACAGTTTCATATGTGCTATGCACATCCAGCTCATGGAACAACAAGGGACTTGCTCTTTTTCTGCCATTAGATTACAACTGGTCAGGTATTTCATGTCAGGAAAGGAGCTGATACAGTGCAATATACCAGCACCAATCTCTTGCCTTCCTCACATCCAGAGTAGGACGATGGCAGGTATAACAGAAGGCAGGTTTTGTCAGCTTTCTGCCACATAGGGAATGTTTTGCCCCATGAAAACTCCTACTCCTAAGTGTCCTTGGTATGGCACCCTCAGCAGAATGGAAGGTACAGCCTTTGGCTTTGCTACAGATTGCTCTCTGCAAGTTTGGACAAGACTGTCCATAAATGTCAAAGCTAAGCACCTGTAACGTTCTGCACACTCTATATTCTCTGAACATTTGGACTCAGAAAATCTGATGCCATCCTATGACCTGTACTCCTTATTTCCAGGGCAATGGAAAGGACTTTCTACTCAATAGCCACCTCTGCCACACAGAGTAAGTCTTGAGTGGAGGCTAGAAATTAGGTCTCTGAGACATCAGTACAAGATATTAAACATAGAATAATGAGATTGACCTTAGGCATTAAGTTAGATCATTGATGACCTTGCATCAGTCCTTTAAGACAGTTCAGACAATTACTGTGTGCATTATTTAATGTTAATTTTAGTTGTACATCTGAGACTGAGTCTGCTAAACACATCTGAGTAAGAAAAAATATAAACTGTTGTTATTCAGATTAGTATACCAAGAAACTTTTAACATAAGCTGAAGCATTCAGTATCACAATGCCTTCTGCATGGTCCTGCAAAGTTCTTTAGAATTAGACACAAAACAATCACACAAATGCTGAAGCTGTCATTTAATCAGAAGTGAAGTTCTAAAGAAAAAAGGGCCTGTTTGATTTCCCCTCCCTATCCTAGCAAGAGGAAATAATCTGTATTTATAGAAGATTAAAAGCTTTTTTAACAGTCACAAATGTAATTCAACAATTCTTTTCCTATTATTTCATATTACAGTATAAGGAAATAATGTGTATTTAAAGAAGATTAAAAACCAAAAGTCTGCTGAGCTTTTTTAACAGTCACAAATGTAATTCAACAATTCTTTTCCTATTATTTCATATTACAGTATAAACAGCCTGAAAAATGCTATGTTTGGAGACTTAATGAATAAACCAATGTAGAAAGTACAGACCATCATCAAACACAATTTTCATTACACACATCTCTTGCATCTTCTTGTGTATCAGCCAGCACATCCCTTTACTATTATTTACACAGAATTCTTTAAGAATGATACAGCACAATGATATTTTGTTGTCTCATCCACTTTGTTATTAAAAATGTTTACAGTACAGCAATTTTAAAAAAGCCAGTTTGGGTCCTAACCCTTTGAGTGGAAGCATCCTCAAGCACATTATCATTGACAAAACCCCCAGATTCTGAAAGCTATTTTTTCAGTGTAGCCTAACAGTGCCTTTACTGTAGTCTTGCATGAAAGTAATCACTTTTCTGTACTTTTCCTATGACAAATTTATTTTTCCTATATGCTTTTACTGGCTGGTGCAGTTGGCATGGCTTGAGTGACAATGAGCCAGAAAGATGTGAGTGTAGGGGAAACTCACAGCTCTCTCAGCTGCTGGCACAGCAGAAGTGATGCATTCAAGCACAGCCCTGTGAGTTAGCATTACCTGCCTGCCAGCCTGGGAACACCACTGCAGTGCACGTAAATGCAGATTATTCATACCCCTGTAAACTAAGAGAAGGTGTTGGAAACTAACTGCAGAGAAAAATGTAACAGAATGCTGTAACTATTCAACAAGGGAAGGAGCAAGTGAGCACTGTTCATTGATCCCAGGATTTTGAGGTGAAGTCAGTCGACTTGCCAGATAAAATGCAGCCTGAATCGTGCTGAAAACAAAACCTTTTGTTAAGGATGTTAATGGTACATCTAATGTTTTACTGCATATTGGTAGCAGAATAGCCCTGTTAGGACACCAAACTTATGTATTCTTATCTTTTGGGAAGCCATGAATCTGATGCTATAGTTGAGTCTCATGGAGACCATCTCAACAACTGCATCTACCTACTCTGAAGGTTACACAATGCCAAAGGAAATACCCAAGTTGGTGATACTGTACAAAAATTTTTCATCCTAAACCTCCAGAGTTTCATTCACTACTTGCTGGGAATATTGAAGGTATCACTACTTACGTTTTTGAGTTTTAAGACAACATTCAAAGAAATTTTGTGAATTCTCATTCATGCGTACGAGACAGAAACTGTAAAATATTTCTCCATTAAACTAGTTCCTCTGCTTTCTAAACAAATCCTAACTGTGCACTTAGCTACAGAAAAGGAACTCAGAAATACCTCAGGAGTATTGAAAATACACATTAAAGAATTATTCTCATACTTTGTATAAAAGGAGGGGAAAATCCCACTGTCAGATGAAACAAGAAGTAGTTCTGGAAGAAGCTGAGTAGGAATACATCTATGGTTTTCATGATTTAAGAAAGCCTAGCAGATGTGGCAATGACACAGGGCCACGTTGTAGGAGACAGCACAAACATACAAGCAAGAGAAGCTAAGCATCCACTCCAACAAACACCCATAAATTTAAACTCTCTTTCCTTTTACCTCAGTGGAGCTCAGTAAGCTATAAAATCCAGGAGAAAAAGAGAAGGTGTCCTATAACCAGAAGAAGATACCACTCAAGAAACATTTAACTCATTAAATACTAAAGTAGGCATGGAGAGAAGAACACATATATTAAGATCAAAAGCACTTTGTTTGTGGAATCAGTGATGACAGAAGGTGAGATGAGTATGGCACTACCTGACTAGACTAGATTTAGTTGCAAGCAGCACTGGCCAAAACCTGCATTTAATACAGTATATTCCACATCCAGAAACACAGTGGTTGGAAAGGAACAGCAGGCAGGAATATAAAGGGATCTTCTGCAAATACTGTCAAGTAGATACCAGAGCTAGAAGTAGAAAAGCTTTAGAAACTACACTGCTTATGATATTTTTGAGAAGCAGGAAATGACAAGTAAGTTCTGTGGTGAGGAGTTTATTTTAATGGAACAGCAGTAAAAGAAATGACACAGTGGAAGCATTTTGTGTGGTCCTGTTCATATTTTCACTGGATGGACAGAGTGCTGAATCCACCATAAGCTTTTATTAACAGCCAAATCCGACAAAATGTGATTTTAAGCTAAAATATCTACATATATAAATTGTTTATTATTTAAATTTCAAAACAAGCACAGCATTCAGACTGACATCTAAGCCCTTGCCAGTTTTATAGAACATAAAACTGCAAAGGTTATGTATCAGTCTAAACATTTTCCCAGTGTACTGTGATGAGAAAACAGTTAGGGTCTTTACCCCCACTTCTTAAACACACTCCTCCCTTAAAGGTTTAGGTTTGGGGCTTAGAGAAATGCAATGCTTAATCCCAAATTCTCACAATGTTTCTACTCTCAGCCGGCTTCACATTCTAACTAAATTTTGCCAACAGCCAAATGTACAAGAGCTTAAACTGCTGAAAAATGCATGAACAGCAGCATCAAGTAAACCACAAGGTCCCTTCAGTTCAACCACCTGTCCCTGAGAGGAGCCCCTGGGAAGTACCCATGGGGTCCTTAGATATTTTGAAGGAATTTCTAGTGTTTTGGAGGGTGCTCTGAACAGCATCCCCTCTCACTTCCTTCTTTGTCCATCTTTCATGCTTTGAACCTAACACTCCTTCCTTTTACCACATGTTCTGTCACTCAGTTCCTCCAGGCTTTTGATTCCCTGATCCCTTCCATCCTTTTCCAAGCAAAAGTTCTTTGGTCTTGCTAGGGCTTAACACTGTTCTGTTCCTAAGAAGGAACTGGTACAGACCCATGCCAGCAAGCAAAGGCCTAGGGAAGGGTGTAAGAGGATAAGTACACAGTGGTATTTCACCCAGCACTACAGAAACCTCCAGCAATTCATGGCTTAATCTTTTGTATTTCATAACTGCCAATGGATTTTTCTGCTATGAATTTGTTCGGTTGTGTTTCAAAGCCATGCAAGCTTTAAATGCCTACAACCTGCTTCAGCCAGGAGCCACACAGCTCAAATACAGCTGGGAGAACAATATTCTTTTTATTTTGAACTTCTCTGCTGACATAACTCGATATCCTCTTACTCTGGTACTGAAAAAGGCATTGGGGGGGAACAAAATAACAAAACAAATCCCTGCTTACTCCATGGTATTAATGATTTTAATCTGTTAATTTGACAGTGCTCAGTTTTTAGCAGAATGCTTTTTAACAGGGGTATGAAACAAGAAATTACATACAGTTGAGAGATTGTCTTGAGGTAGGGCTCCTCTATTCCAACTCATCCATCCAGATGGTAACAGGAGCTAACATGAAATAGATGGGGAAAAACTTTCTATGCCTTAATTAACTCCCAGGATGAACTGACTTTTTTTTTTGTTTTGTCTGCTTTCATTTTGGTTTGAGTGCTGCAGGACCACAGGTGGAGAGAGAAAAAAGCTGCATATGATCAGATTTGTCTTTGTGAAGTACTTCCTTGCCTTCAGCAAGGTTTAGGAGGTTCAGAATTTAGAAAGTCCTGATAGCCCTGATGTATTAATAGTATTAACACTTGGAGTTGAAGGCCAGATAGATTATGTGAGGTTTGTACTTTGAGACAATAAAGATGGTTGGAACATCTGCCTAGTAAAGAGAACCTTATGTGACAGAAGATACTGGCTTTTTTAACAGTTTTTAATAGATTGGGCAAGTCAGAGCCATATACCAGCAGTCAAAACCCATCCATTAGCCCAAGAAGGCCAGCAGCAACGAGGGTAAGTCTGGGCTGAACCTCAGTGAAAAGCTGAGGGAGGGAAGAAAGAAAAAAGAAACGTTTAGTAATGACAGAGCTTGAAAACCAAGCGTGTGTGTAAGCCTGGCTCCCACAGGTACTTAAGGAGAAGTGGCAGGAGGAGTGTTCTTTGCTTCTTCTAGTACCCTAGGGGAGCAGATTCACCACGTGCTGCTACAGACAGTGGAAGGTACAAACTGTCTGAGAGAAGTAGCTCTATGGCAGTGCTACCCTAGCACAAATCCCTGGTGTAAGCTACAGAGGAGTATAAAAGAACTGAGATATTTCCAATAGAAATGCCCCTGACAGAGCATTCCTATATAGAAAGCTACTCCAACTACTCTGGGGAAGCAAGTCGACTCTTTTGAAAGCTCTCTGACTCTATAAATCCCAAACAAAACCAGCTCTCTACTGTACTGAATCATAGCTAGCTGCTATAAAGAATGCATTTTAAACCAAAAGGGAAGGTCTGCACGAAGTGACAAAGCATCTTGCCCAGAAGGCAACATTTGGTGAGATGTGCAACACTACCCAGGGTTGATCCCCTCACAAATCTCTTCCGAGTGGCTCGAAACTTAGCCAAATTGCTGCTCTTCCAGCTGAAACTTCCCATACCAGCTGTCTGCCTCAGGCTGAATTTATTTTGGAAAACTCCAGCCAAAACTATTCAGCCATTTCAGAGAAACACTCTCCTGGTCTTTTATTTGGAAACTTTTAGTACTCTAATGCTTTACAGTAGAGTTTCTGAAATTAGTTGGGAAAGGAGAGAGGATAGAAGATACACCTCCAATCATTTAGGTAACTCTGCCCAATTTTGGCCAAACCTCAAAATGCACAGCCCACAGACCAACCCTGAACATGACCTGCTGTAAAGCTCCAGGGCAAACTCAGCCTGTTGCTGTAAGAGCTGCTTCCAGGTATTGAATCCTTGCACTGGGTTGACAATCCCAACCAAGAGCAGAGAAATTTCTCCCCTGTGTCCTCAGTGATCTCCTCATCTCTCTGCTTCAGCAGGATGGAACAGAGCTGAGAGGCAGAGCCCGTGTTATGGAACGTGAGGAACAGGCACGTGGTGTTAGCTGGGGCCAGATGGGAAAGGAAGGAGAATCTTCAGGATTAGGGGTGAAAAAAATAGGAAGATTAGAGGATGTGGTGGGAAAACTGAGGAAACAGGTATTAGAGGAGAAAAATTCTTACTAAACAGGTTACAGAATAATTCAACAATGAAACAGAGGAGGAAAGAAGCACTGCAAATAGGTAAAGCAGGGGCCAGAGATGACTTCTAGAGCAAGAAGTTCAGGGCTGGCACTGAAGCCAGAGAACTGGACCAAGTCAATGCAAGTTTTTGTCCCAAATATAAGTGAATTACATTGAGTTTAATTCAATTTATTTTTTTTAAATAGGCAAACTCTTTAGTGGAATAGAATGGATGATGCAAGCAAACCTCTGCCTTCAGCAACATCTGAGAACACAAAATACTTCAGAAAATCTGAACCAGGGGTTTCAGAGTAAATCCCCAAGAAACAGACAATTAGTGACCATCTATGAAAATATCCAAGTGCCTTTGCCAGAATCATTGTATGAGAAGCTAAGGATGGAGTCCAGCTTTCCAGAGCAGCAATCTGTCATCATCAAAAAACCATGTCCTCCCTTTGGGCAAGACTTCACCACTTCTCAAATTTCCAGTGAGCCAGAGGTAAGAGATTCCTTTCACTATGCTACTTTGATTCTTCCCTAAAACAAGGTGGAACTTTCCTAAAACAAGGTGGGAACTGGATACTCAGAAAAAAAAGTGTTTCTGAGAGATCCAAGGATGATACAAACACTTTGTGTCTTTGGTATATCCCAAAGACAAATCAAGTGCTGTTTTTTCAGGTATACCCAGATAAATGATCTCCTTTTAGAAGTACCACTACTTGACAACAAGCCTACATAAAATCTTAAAAAAGGAAAAAAAAACAAAGTATCACAGACAGGGAAGACTCAAAAGCAACTTGCTACTGCAGATAAAAAAGGGAGGTGATGGAAGAAGACAAAAATGAATAGAAAAATGATTTTTAGATTACCTACATATCAGCTTTATTGTGTGGTTTAAAAAATAAAACCCACACATTGAGTGAAAGTATGAAAATACAGTAAGATTGGGTAGAGAGGATACAGCAGGAAGAGGTGGTGGATGTGCTTCCATGGAGGTTTACACATCTACAGATGAGAAAGAAGCAGAACAACTGGAGACTCAGCTGAGGGGCACCACAAAATAAGGCACTTCCACACACTGAGATTTTGAGCTACATCTTTGCCCCTTTAACTACCAATCCTGCTGGTGGTTTTCCCATGGAAAAATGTACATTTAGAAAGCAGTTCAACCCTCCCCAGTCACCTGCCATAGCATGGCAAATGTCTGCAGCAGACAGAAGAGATAAAGCATAATGTTTGAAATATTTAAGGCCAGTCTTAATTAAAAGCAGGAGCATAAGCTGAACACAAGTTATCACAAGATCGTGGCCTAACAGTAGGTACTATATTAAACATGACATTGGGTTTAAAGGCTAAAAAAAAAATAGAAAAAAACAAAAGAATCACACCAAACTGAACATGAGGTTTTATTTAAAGACAACTGAAGGATTAGATTGTGTGGTCTTATTTGTTCCTATTCCTAAGAGTAGAAATTCTCTTCAGAGATGTGTGGTCCAAGATTAAAGACTCTGTCCTCATGCACCAGCATGAACAATGAATTTTAAAGCAAATTTTCATTGGCAAGCAGGACAGCAGTTGTGTAGAAAAAGTCAAATAATACCTTTGTGGAAGGGCAGTCAGAGATTACAGCTCAGCTTTTACTTTAAATTTCTAATTAGTTTAGAGAAAGACATTTATAAAGGAAACACACAAATGCAGAGAACAGGATGGTTCCTTTCATGAGATGTTTTCTAATTTAAATGCCTAGGCATTACTTTTTCATAAATTCATTGCTTGCCATGATACTCCTTGTTCTAGGGGGAAGGAGAATCAATTTTCAAAGACTGCTTTCTACTCTGTTGCTTCAGATTACAGATTATATGAAAATCCAGTACCAAAATATGATAGATATTGAAATGAAGCAGCCATTAGAGCTATTTTGTTTGGTCAGTTCTGTACACTAGATATTGTCCCCCAGGCAACATCCTAGTCTTATACTCAAGAAACCTAGGGAACTCCTTTCCTTAAATGTTCCTTTTAGTTCACTAGCACCTTCAGTTAGGAGAACATCCACCTTTCATTGCAAATCTCATTTTGCTTCAATTGATTAATTAGCTACATTTCTATTAGCGTTAAATTTTTTTACTCAAGTCATAATCATTACTTCTTCTAGAGGTTATTTCCCATAATTACTAGAGAAAAAGTTGATGAAAACTAGAGAATTAAATTGTTTTTACTAGCTGGGTTTCAGCAACCAAAATCAATTCAAGGAATTGCATGAAACTCCATCTAGTTCTCTCAGAGAGCTTTTTACTGACACAAAAATGAATCATCCTGTATATTGGAGCTCAAGTGCTAACCCAGTCAAAAGCAAGTGCCAGTTTATATAAACTGTGTTTGTAAACCAGCCTGTCTCACCTGGGGGGTGTCTGTGTGTGTAAAAATCACACTGGGAGCTCAGCTGCCAGAGCCAAGTCATCCCTGGGCTCTCCTGAAGATGAGGGAAGATAAAGAGTCAGCAGTGTGATGATGGTAGACACCTTCAGTCAGCACTAGAACTGAACCTACAGCCATAAACCATCTCAGAACTTCAGTGTTGCAGAGCTCTGGTGCTCTCATCTTACAAGAGGAATTTTTACCTTCTGATTTTAAAAGATTTCAACAAATCACATGTTCAATGCCACGTTGCACACGCCTGGAATTTACTCCTGAAGGAGGTTTGTGTAGTGAAAGCAGCACTTGAGAAGGACATTTTCAAAACTGCTCCAGGTCAGCCTGTTTTTATCTGCATAATGGGGAAGTCACTGGTCCCACTTAATTTACTTGAATTAAGGTATTAATTATACTAGGGAACAGTCAAGCCAGTATTTATCAGTAGGCATTTACTTCTATGGGATCAGAGTTCAGATATTTAATGCTTTCAGTGATCCCAAATTTACTTTCTCATTTCATATATAATTATGTCTGGATTATATCCTCTAGCAGCATCTAGTATTAGCATAATTTTCATTACTTGGGGGTTTTTTTTTGCCCCTCTTCCCTTAACTGAACCATGTTAATACTGCTGACTGGCTGCAAGGAATATTTATTCTTTGGTGGAAACGGAGGAACTGTCACAGGTAATTGTTCAGCTGATGTAAAACAGCCTGTTGAAATGTCAGCCTGGAACTACAGCAAGGATGTTATGTGAAGGATTACTTAAAATTTACTTCAATTAACAATGTTTAATGATGGTTTATATGGTTTTATATGAAAGCACCTTAACACCTTTCTGATGTAAACCAGAACACTTAAATATTCCAAACCAACAGCAGACCACCCAACTCCTTTTCCTGGAAGCCTCAGCAACCCAATCTTTGGAGGGCAGCGTGCATATTCTTAATACCATCAACACTTTCATTGCATTTAGATTATTATCTCATGCTCTGGCAAGAACCTGGACCCTTTAATTAAACTAAAATAATGTGGTAGTTAACTATTAACCAGCTATTTTTGTGTATACATGCAAAAGAATGCAAAGCACTCTTGTAATCAATCAATCTGTTTAATAACCATTTACATATAATGACATAATTTAGGAATAAGAGCCCCAAGGTTAGCACTGATTAAACAAGCCAGGCTCTGGAAGCACAGCATTCTACTGCCTGTTATAACCATGTCCTCAGGTCCTTCTCAGAGCCTCAAACCTGCATTTGCCCCACGCAGGCAAGCGTGAGCTGATGTCAATCTGTGGTCACTCCAGTGAGCCCAAAGAACTCTGACAGATTCTACTTCAGCTGTAGAGCTGGATAATGAACTGAAGAAAAATATCTACTAAAAATCACCTCCACAATTCACTCATGTTCTAAACCACAGTAACAGCAAGGATGACTGATTATTCACTCAGCTAGACCTGGAATAGCAACAAACACTCACTTTTTGTGCTACTAACCCAGATGCAACCTGCAAATAGGAGCTATAGAAAAACTCACTGGTCCTTTTGAAACAAAGACACGTACTTATAGTTGATAATGTTGAAAGTCTTCAGGATTTCCTGAGATGTTTACTACACTAGTTTCTGGCTCCCCTTCTTTCTTTGTAGGACAGAGTGTGATTCAGCTGTGGTTACTCGGGTCTTCTCACCCTGACTTCCTGCAAGCAGCTCTCTGCTCTGTAGCTAGCCCACCTCATTCCACACAACGGTGGTTTAAACTGCCTGAGCACCCGTTTCACTTCCAGATCTGCACTCAGGACGATGACAATCACTGCTGGCTGTCGCTGTGTGAGAGGTGTGGCCGTTCCAAGCCCTGGCGTGCTGCCCAGGCGGGCGGCTGGCGTGGGTGAGGTGCGGCCATCGTCTGCCCGCCCCAGCCCCGGTAGCTCTCCATGGTGCTTCAGGATCTCCACTTCCACACGCCTTCTGAGGCTCTGCTCAGCAGCACTGGCACCTGTCTCTCTCTCAGGCATACAAACACACTGCAATCCTAAATCACCTTGCAATTACTCCCCTTAAACTATTATAATACAGAGGAACAAAAAGAAGTCCCAAGAGTGAGACTCGCTGCAGTTCTTACCTCTCATACTTCCTTCACACCAGACTAAGCCTTTAGTTCTCAAAAATCTACCTCTATGCCAGCTGTTCAGCAAACACCTAGTCTGACAGTCTTCCTGCTGGATTATCAATAATTTGAGCTTGAATTAGGTCTCCAAGCACCCCACAGCCTAGTATAGTGCCTATTTGTGAAGACTAAGGCAACTGCAGAATTAGGCAGCAAGCGATGCTTTAAGCAGGTCACTCATGTGAGTAAATAATTAAGTAACTGAGTGTCTGGGTGAGAGGCATCTGAGGTCTAACATAAAGAGCACCTATATGAAAAAAAAAATTAAATGAATAGAAGTCAGATATTTCATGTTTACACCAAAGTGTGGAAAATAGTGTGTACACAGATCTTACAGATCTCTGGGCCAGACAGCAAGCTGGTATCAACCTCATGTCAGTACCCCACAGCAAATGTAAGGCAGCTTACCCCTCTTTCACTACATGGTACACTATGTCTTTTGGGCAAGGAAAGAGCAAGCACCCAGGCAGCAACTGAAGAGCCTCAGTTGTACACCCATAGACACAGTGTTGACAAAAGTGTTTCTCCTATAGAGTGAACTAGAACAGCAAAACTCAAAATATAGTTTAAATTTGAAAATGGAATTCCCTTCATAAATTGCATTACTGCAAAGTTTTTCTTCCAAACAGTATCATTATCTGAAAATCTGCTTCACAGGCAAAGAGAAGACAGACAAAGGAGACATGGCTTCAACTTCCAGCTCTGCCAGAGACTCCCTTTGTGAGCCTAAGCAAAACATAAATGTTTTTCTGTTCTCTATTTTAGAAACCAGGAGCAGCAAACACCTCTTTCTCTCCCTCTCCTGTCATCATCTGCCTTTTCTCTTTACACTGTGGTCCTGAGAAGACACACAGACATGACTTGGTCACACACAGTTACCCTCACTCATTTCAAGAGGGGTTTCTCAAGATCCTGGTCACTCAGGCACCTCCCTCTTCTTAGTGTCTACAAAGATAATTAAGCCAAGGTTTAATTTAAAGAAAGGCTTTTTCACTTATGCTAGGAATCACATTTCTGCTCTGCAAGGCACAAAGACCTAGTGAGGTATCCTCCAAAAAAAGTTTTAAAAACCTCTAAATTACTACTGCTGGAAGGGATGATCAGATCACTGCCAAGTCATGGATTCTTAGAACAAACATATCTTCATTTTATCTCTCATTTATTTCAATATTACCATAATCTTGTACTACTCAGTACCTATCAGATGTTTCTCATACAAGAGAAGAAAAAGCTACTCAGCAATGACATCTGAGATGACAAAGCAAAAGGTATGGAAAATAATTAGTAACCAAGGAGTGATATCTGCTCTATAATACAACTAATCACAGCAATTCACACGTAAAATGCTAATAGTGTGCTACTTATCCTTCTCTAGTTTTCCAGTGAGTCCATTTAAGAATATAAACTGCTGCCTGCTTTGACAGTGAGGGACAATGCTCTGGCTACAGCTGGGTGGGAGGGGATCTACACTGCACAAGTTAAAACCAGATTCCTACATTTATTTTCAATCAAACATAAACATTCAGGCTATACTTTTATACCTTGCCTGGTATTAGAAAATTGCCAAATTCACAGCCATGGTGCCACTTGCAATTCTCTTTTTTCTTTAATATTGGCAAGTGAAGAAAATGTAGAAAACGCAAAATTTAAAAGACTGAGGTAAAGTCATCATGAGATAACAATACTAGTCAGACTACAACAAAAAATTGAAAACCTATGGCTTAAAATTAATTGTAATTCAAATGTAAAATGACCTAACCCAATACTCTGTTGAAATTAATGAACATTATTCCATCAATGTTAAGAGAAAACAAAGTGCTCATCTACTTCAACCAGAGTGCACTTTCCAAAAAGCAAAAGCAAGCTTTAGAGATAGTGCTCTGAGTCTTAACTTGGGATTTTTCTATAATTCCTTGTTAAAAAAGTAAACAGAAAGCTTTTATAAATATCTCTGTAGTTCCCTCAGTTTGTCACACTAGTCACAAGTGTCTACAAATTACCAAATATTTTAAGGTATGGCCACAATAGGCCGTCACAGAATAAAGGTGGTTCCTGGCTACCCCTCCCCTCCCTGAGAGCAGTACTCACTCAGCACACAGGTCTCAAGGCTTTTGTAGTGCTTGAGAACAAGTAACTCTGAGCTCCCTTGGTTCACTTCCTTAGATGGTTGCTACTTGATACACAAGTCAATTTTGATCCTGTTAGAGTAATAATAAAATCATTCCCTATCATCTTAGTCTCCAGCTGGAGAAGAGCACCAGTGTAAAGAAGATATCTGTCTTTATAAACAAGGTTTGTAAAAACAGATTGGGAAATTACTTGTGGGTTTGCTAGGAAAGTCTTGTGATTCAGGGTAGGGGAAAACAGCCAAGGCCTCTGAAACAGCTCCTATGTAGAGATGTAACTATAGTACACTGCTGACACAAAAACAGCTTCTCAGGAAGCACTTCACCTTTACTAGCCTAAAGTATTGGCCATTTTTAAATATAAATAGATCCCCTCTTCCTCTCACTAAAATCTTCAAATCAGACACGTCACTGATTTGAATTCAATTCTAAACTTTGAGTATCTCCAGTTACTCGTCAGCTTACTAAAAACATTGTTTGCTTCTATTTGACAACTAGCAAAAGTGTCTTTTCTGTACACACCTTGCAAAATTTCTAAAGTTTTATCAAAGCTCTTTTTTCCATGGACCAAAATTATTTAAGATCTGCTGTCCTTGTAATCAGTGTGCTTCACTCTTTTGTATTTACTCTTGCTTGGGGAAGCAAGCCAAAATATTCACCTAACTACCCTAAGGTTTAGGCAGTTATAATCCTTACCAAGCCATGCTTGTGAGTATCTGATTATTTTTAGCCTCACATTGAAGAAGCAATCTTGTTTGCTCATGAAAAAAAAGTATGCTTTAAGTTGGCCATCATGTTAAAGAAGCAATCTTGTTTGCTCACCATGAAAAAAAAGTATGCTTTAAGTTGGCAATAAGTTGACAACTTGTCCCTTTTTAGCATACCCTGAAGTCAACATTTGCTAAAACCACCTCATAGGACAAATAGGTCAATTGTTGATTTTGTGCTTTTTCAAGATATAGCTCTGTGTTCATTTCTACTGAGAAGCACACAACTTGGACACACCAAAGACTACAGACTCCCAGGAATTGTCTCCTTCCAAGCAGCAGCCAAAATGTGCACGTGAGGAAAAATAAAACAAACCAGATACGAATGTAAGGTGTTGTTAAAGGACACAAAGGAAATTTCTTATTCACACTGAGCAGGAATAAGAGAAACAAATACATTGAGCTAAAATGTCACTCCCATTTTTACTAAAGACTTGCAAATTCATGATCAGCATCAAAATGGGCCTAGCATTCCATCATCACTATTTATACAGGAGTCCAAGGACGTTTATAGTGGTGAATTTTCACTGCAAAGGCAACTCATTCTGGCTCTTTTTCAGTCTTGAAGTTCTGGATCACTAGCACACATGAGCAGCTGTAATTTACAGCACTTGTTGATGCCTCCCAAAGAAGCATGTGGCTGGGCAATATATAAGCTTTCACTAAATTAATATTACAGGAACTTTCTGTTCTCAAACTCAGTCTTTGGAGAAATCTGTATGCTCAACAATTTTGGTGCTCAGTCACATAAAATTGCTCTTTCAAGTGACAAAAAACCCAGACAATAATGTGTCTGAAAAAAAATTAGTAGCTCTGAGTAGCTTGATCTAGTTGGAGATCCCCGTTTATAGCAGGGGGGTTGGACTACACAACCTTTGGAGGTCTCTTCCAACCCAAACATTCTATGAAAAAAAAATAGCAGTAGCTAAACACAATGTATGGGTAGTAACTTCCTGCAATGATTTGGCAGCCCAGTTTATCCCATCCAAATACCAAGTACTGCATTAATACACAAAGGCAATAACTTGCTTTATTTTCAGGCACAAACCTCTAGGATCTCATCACTAAAAAATCAGCAGCCTGGTATGACTAAGCACTGAAAATGTCACAAAACTACGTACTTGCACAGATACTAAATACCAATGTGACACAGCTACCATTGTTGTGAAACAACACAGAAAAGATTTAAGATGGATTTCGAATGGCCACTGCACTTGTTTTCAAGTAAGACTGAATATCAAAGGGCAAGGCAGAAACTGCAGCAATGAGTTTGCATTTTTATGCTGCCTCTCAGGCATGGTTGTATATTATTTTGTCAGCAGCAGAAGGAATTACTAGTTGCACTCTCCCTTTTAATCTACTGCCACCCTCATCACCCTGACTCACTGTTCACCCCCAGAGTCTTGCAGTGGATTACTTGCTGCCACACAACACTAAGAATACACTTATTTTAAAGGGCCAAGAAAGGAGCAAGGATCTAACACTTCAACATTCAGTGAACAGTCATGGAAGCACCTGAAGAGGCTTAATCATGGAAACCATAATTTCTGGCAATAAAGTAGAAACAAAATGCTGATATGTGCAACTTCTCACTGCACCTGTTTTGATAGAATAATAAAGTTTAACTACAGCCTTAACCTTTAAAGAGCCTCATACACCTTAACATCTGAAGAGGCTCAATCATGGAAACCATAATTTCTGGAAATAAAGTAGAAACAAAATAAAATGTGCAACTTCTCACTGCACCTGCTTTGATAGAATAATAAAGTTTAACTACAGCCTTAACCTTTAAAGAGCCTCATACACCTTAACATCTACTAAAAGATGATACTACTTATTTCTAAGTACAGTTTCCCTCCTCAACAGTAAAGCTTAATATCAGCCAGTTTCACACAGGTATCTTAGGTTCTTAAAACCACTTGAACACCACCTGTGACTTCAGGAGTAGGAGGATAAGCAGCTGAGCTAGGTTTCAGCTTATTCAACTATACTATCAGGAATAAAAATTCCAAGTTTCACAGACAACTACTGGCACCTAGCCTGCATGGACATAAGAGCCCTGGAAAACTGAGTAAGGAATAGCTCTCTAAAGAGCTAAATTATGCCTACTGAGGCAGGGCAGAAAGTGGCCAAGCAAGACTGCGCTGACAGTCCTGTTCCTAGTCTACTGAGTAATGTTCAGCATAAACCATTATTACTTTGACTTCATTAGCCTAAGGATAATGGGTGCTGCTTTGAAATCTATACCCTTGGACATATTTAATTGTTTATGCAACCCTCAAACTCCTAGCTAAACCATTCTTGGAGATGGTTCATGCAGAATGTATTCATGTCCATTTCAAGGGCTGGTCTTTTGTGAACCGATGAGAAAATAAATGGAGATATTATTATGTATTATGTAGAGTGACATGTAAGAGAATACTTCAAAGTTTCTTTGAAATAAAATATTTTAAATGTTACTGCCCAGAGTCCAGAATTACCACATAATTATCTGTGGTAGAATCATTAAGTAGAAACAGTGGCTTGACAGTACAATGCGAGGAGGGATAACTGCAATCTTACCTTCTTGGAGAAAACCAGGAAATTTGCAAGTCTAATAATCTCCCTTTTAAAAAAAAAAATCTATCAATAACTTCTCAACAACATAACTGGACAAATGTGGTTTTTTGTGGGTTTTGTTAATATTTTTCTGGAAAAAATCCCAAATGATAAACAAAGTACAAACTCTGCTCCAAATAAGTGAATAGGTTAGTGTTGATACATCCTTTGTGTGGAAAGGTAAAGTGCCATTAAAGTCCCCCTGAAATGATTGTATCCACATTTCAATAGAGAACTCATGCTAGTCATGGACTTCTCTAGATGGTTTGTTGTCAGGATACACTTATTTTAATTACTCTCCTAAAGACTGTGGAACTCAGCCAGAGGACAAAAAAACATTCAGTAAACAAATTACTTGATTAAGGATATGAAGGTTTTCAATAGCTCAATCTCTATCCTTCTTTGAAAACCATCCCATTTTCTTCTATTTCACCTTCTCTCTCCTCTGTAGGACACTATCATTTTTCAATGAGCCTCCACTATTGGCTTTTCCTTGCTCACAATTAAGTGTCAGAAGTTTTCCCTGGCTCAGATTACTCTGGATTTACCATCAGCTTTTATGGACGAATGGATCGGATCAGCCATGAACATTTTAAAAGAAACACTTAAAACTTCCTAAAAATATAATTCATTTTTTTTAAAAGGTGAAATAACTACTAATTAGATGATAAAGACAAAGGTGTTAAATATTCCTACTCATAGCAAGTAGATGAAGTATACATTTTCCTTGCAATTTTCTTTAACACACACTACAGAAACTCCATGCTACAAGTCTGAGATTATTTCATGTTATATACTTGAGGTTTCAGTACTTTAGAACCTGCATTAAACCTTCAGATTCCTCCTGGTATTGTGGGATGCTGGAGCACTCCTAACTCTCCTGTTTTGAACAGCTACCACATTTAGATAACCTATACTCAGTGTATCTATATTCACATATATACTCTCATTAAGAACATATTTGTTCTGCATGATCATTAGGGGAAGAAATAAAAAAAAACACCACACAAAACTGTATTATATCAAATCAATTATTGATTCCCAGTCACAAATACATTCTCCTAAGTTTTTTTTTTTCCTCCCCCTCCCTCAGAGTACAAGAGCACTCAAAGACTCCAAGCAGAAGCAATGCAAAATTACACACTACAATATACTGTAACACAAAATTATCTTTATTACAAAATCATACAAAGTATGAACATAAATATACAATTATACTTAAGTAAACCCTGCTCTTGAAGTATTTGAATACTCAAGCAATGACACGGCCACCAGAAAACTCCTTTATTGTTTCTCATTCAGAAGGTTTATCTTATGGAGCGATACATCATGAAGTCAATTGTTGTACATCTGGGGAACTTCCCGATGGAGCTCTCTTCCACTGGGGTGTACACTTTGATCTGCCTCATGTGAGTGTCTCTTCCATTTTGGTGATTAGCTAGAACAGCAATCTGAATCATGAACGTGCGAATAGGCTTCTTAAGGGTATCTGTTAAAGGAACATGAATCCAGCCACTTGGTTCCACTAATTCAAGCTGCTGCCGAAAACAAGACAAAAAAAAGCAAAATATTCAGAAACAGTTAAAATACTTAATATACAGGTTTAATATGTGACCATTCTATTGAGCAGAGTCTTGCAAATCAGTTTTTAGCTACTTTTTCAACTGAACTTGACATACTGCAGTTGAAAACTCAGAGCTAATTTACTGCTGGTGTAATTGAATACAAAGTAGTTTGTTTGTCTACAGTTGTGTTTGCTTTTGTCTTTCAGAATATACCCTTCATTTTGTGCCTTAACCTTAAAATAATATAAAAATATTTCATATATAAATTCAAGAAAGTTAAAGCAGAACTATTTGGATCTTGGCCAATCAGTTGATGTACAGCAATTAGTCACATTAAGACCCATTTTTAACTTGACTTTTATACAACAAACCAAGGGTGGGATGATTTTTTTCTCTTTTTTTTAATTTTAATCCTACAGAAACCAATGTCAAAGCAAAGAATTGGGTTTCATTAACTCTAAACCACATCACTGACACATCAGCATGCTGAAATCAAGTGAGATGCTATGCAGAAGTGTGGTAACAGCTTTTGTTTAAAGCTAGCTGCCCCACTTCAAAGCACAGCTCAAAACATATACAGAAGAGCACACAAGCAAGCGGAAGTCTAGGGGGTAAAAAAAATCCCAAGCTCCAAAACAGTTGTCCACAAGCAAGTGGATTTCACACAGCTAAGCAAATAAGCCTGCTGCTCTTAGCAGGAGAGTTCCTCTAAGGAAGATCTATGCTTTAAGCAGCTCAAAATTCCCATCTTTCTCCTGAAAATACCACATGACAAACATCCTGTCAAATGCCTTGTCTTTGCTGAAGTTTTCAAAAGACCCATCTGAGATCTGCTGTTTCAGAGGCAGCAAATGTCCTGAGGGAATGACCCAAGAAACGAGTTTAATAAAATGTCTCACGACTACTGTAAGTTTAAATACACAAAACAACCTCTCAACCTCCACCTTAGAAAAAGCAAGAAAAAAAAGAGAGCCCCAAACCTCTCCACTGCTGCAGGCTCTCCAACAAATAATTTCCACAGCACTGAATTCACTCAACCTTAGCAGCAAATCTTCTCATTCTGGGAGCCAGACATTTCCACAAACACATTCACTTATTTGTTGTAGTCTTGCTCCTTTTCAAAAAACATACAAAACCTTTTTTTTTGCATATGAAACCTCAGGTAATGGCTGGCTTTACAAAACCATGAAAGTGAGGTAGTGTTGAAGCAGCTTTACAAAGGGGAAGTTCATCATGATGAGACAGCAGTCAATGGTTTGAGCAGGTATGCTTTCCATGTCCACAGTGATCCCAGTAACATTTCAACCAGCTAGTGCTGTGGCAAAGTGGCTATGAATTAGAAGGTAATTCAAAGGCTATTGATAATTAAACTTGGATTTTAATATTATTCTCACAACTTACAAATTTCGACTGCTGATTCAAAGTGGAAAATTTAAGTGATGTCCTATGATATCAGGATTTTCATGCTTGGATCAGTATGAAATGGATTGGTTAATACAGTAAAAAAAAAACAAACTACTTTTTATAGGTTGAAATCATTGGTTTCAGACAGATCAAATGTAGTTTAGGTTTGCATGCTTTATTGGGAAAGAAATTGTGAAGAGTGAAATAATTAAACTATTTGCACAAAAGGATTATTAAATTATTAAATTCAGAGAAAAATCACGTTTTATTTTAAGAAAATTATTAGGGCCATAAAGGTAAGCACTGGGAACTTAAGAGTTGCAAAGATAATTTTATTAATAATATACTTGTAACTTATTCCATAGATTAACTTTTGATTATGTATTTGTCAATGCTTTGTCTCATCCCTGATCAGTGGGAGGGGGTTGGGCTCAAGCTCAAAATAGGCCCTTTCCCCACACCAATCAAATAGTTGCCTCTTGGACAAAGCAGATGACATTTGTGATGGAGCTGGAGGCTGTACTAGAATCTATTTAGTGAAAGAGGTCTGAGTTAGACTTAAATGTTTGAAAAACTGAGCTCTGGATTTTTGTCCTCTAAATAATGTTCCTGTACTGTGATGGTTTTAAGCCTAACTTTAAAAAAAAATAAAAATTGATGCCTACATAGTTCAGCCAAATGATTAAACCCTTGAGACCCATTCAACTCCCAAAGCTTAAATTCAACAAAACATAAAAATTATCATCTGAAAATCCACTAGAAAAGGAAGCAATATCTTGCCAGTACAATACACACATTTTCTGTGGCCAAAGGAATGGCACAAA
This sequence comes from Merops nubicus, assembly GCF_000691845.1. NCBI lineage: Eukaryota > Metazoa > Chordata > Aves > Coraciiformes > Meropidae > Merops > Merops nubicus. Next base: position 131,002 of record NW_008582135.1, read on the forward strand.
CCAGACACATACACACACGCTCCTAAATTCCTCTCCTCCACATCTGTTGTGCTCTTCAGATGAGCGAGACAGCTTCTTCCCAGAGGGCCCAGGTCCTTCACCAGGGAGAAGGAACAGGACATGGGAATGTGTGGTGGTGGTACAAGAGAAAATGCTGCCCACTCTTAGCTCAATGTCAGCACCCAAACCCAGCTGTTACAAACCCTAGCAGAAGTGGGATGAAATATGCAGCTCCACTCTGCCTGGAGCATTCCCAGTGTGAACAGAATCTAAAGGAAACTTACTGTGAAGTTTTAAGAAATTCCTATTAAGCCCATGCAAATGGCAATCTTTCAAAGCCTTGTAAACTGGTCTGGAAATTTGGGTGGATTTTTACAGGGAGGCAAAAGGCACGTCCTCAACACAAAGGCTGAACTATTGCCAAATTTCAAATCCTTGCTTCAGAGCTTGGGGGCACTGGAGCATCAAAGGAGGACACCAGAATATTCTCACACCAGCAAAACAGCTTACTTTTCACTAGCCTGATTCTTGGAACAGAACTGCTTTGGCTGAAACTTTCAAAAAAAAAAAAAAATTGACCCAAAGCAGGCATCTGGCATGGAAAAATCTGTCTGAACTGAACGTTGGCAGGAGTTATAAAGGAACTAAGAGTTAAGCCTCAAAATGGAAAGGGTCATGCAACCTGAAGTACAGGTGGCACAGGCAGCTTACCTGTAAGTAAATACTATACTTCAAACCCATTTCGGTTTTCTTCAGAAGCACCAGCCACTGCACATACACACCTAGACAGAGCTTTCACCCCAACTCTACAGTATAAATCCACTATGAGAACACAGATTAAGTTTCCTCCTGTATTTTTTTTTTTCTCCTATATAGGTCATTAAGAATCAATCACCATTTACTGGCTTCCAGAAAAGTTTTAAAAATCAGCTATGTTATTAATTACCTGAGTGAAATTAAAAATTGGAAGTTTTTCTGCTATGTGTTTTACCAGAAAAGGTTTTAAAAAGTAGATACAAAGGAATGAACCAATGCACGTTCAATATTAGTAACTCAGGACAGTTCCTGCAACTCTATACTCATCTTATATACAACGCTAAAATCCTTGAATATTTTATTCCAATTTTTCAAAATTTTCTTCCAATACTATCAATTTTGGTAACTGTTAAACAAGAGCAGCATGAAAGTCAAAATAAAAGAAAAATGGGATAAAAATTGAAATGGAAAAATTACTCACTTGTCCTTTGCTGCTGTTACACACTCTCATCTATCTCTTCTCCTGCTTCCTCTCCATTGCTGTCTTATTCTTCCTGTCCTCTGCGTGCTACAGCTTTACCTATGGACATATGCTCCCACTTCACTAATCCATGTTGTTTTGAAAGCCAAAGCAGAAATATTCTTCATGGAAATTTCCTCTAAAGCCAATTTAATAGCCCTGTTTCTTCACTTTATCAAACAGTCCACAGGTTCTACACAACTCCATGTATATTTGGCAAGGCTGCTATTGCAACTAAGAGGTGTCCCACCACAGAAGATGCAAAACACAAAATTTTTTTTTTTTTTTTTAAATCAACTTGAGGCTGCACTTCAGAGAGATGTCTGAGCACAAAACCAAGGCTTTTAGAGGAAGCTTGTTCTGCACTGGTGTGGCTGGCCTCTTTTACCCAAAGAAGGCTTTTCTATTACACTTAATCCAACAAATTGAGTATTGACTTCTTTTCTATACTCAGTGATATTCTGCTTAACCCCCGTGGTGTCTTCAAAGGGGCATGTAACTCATACTGTGTCCTGGTTTGAGTTAGAACACAACTCACTCTCTTCAGTGGCTGGCATCCAAGGAGGACTGTGTCCATTCTTCTGCCTTTGATCTTAATCTGGGCAATCCTGAATCTGGTTCTAGAATCCAGCTCCTGTCTGCCACTGAGTCCAGACTGGGACTTCCCCAGCCCCTGCTCCACAGTGTCAGTGGTGATGCAATTCCCATTAGGGAGAGAGCTGGGTTCAATATTGATTTTGTACATAAGTGTCTATACTTCATTTTATTTTAATTATTTTCATTAAATCTGGTTTAGTTTTCCAATCCATAAGTCACTCTCCCTCATTGCTTTTCTCTTCTCCTTTGGGAAGAGAGAGGGGTTAATAGAGAGCATCTGTCATCTGCCTAGTGACCTGTCCAACTAATCCTTGACAAACTGCTACTTCTACTAGTCCTATAAACCCAACCCAAGCTGTTTTCTGTATTTACAATAGGCTAACATCCTTGAAACAACACTTTTTTTTGCCCTATGAAGTATCTTTTGTGAAGACAGAGAAAGGAAAGCAAACCCTACACTGTAAGTAGTCTCATATTCAGGACAATTTCAGACACATCCCAGAACATATGCTAGACAGGTCCCCCAGATTTCAGGGAAATAACTTTTTCTGTGCATATATAGGGAGGAAAGTAATCTGTTTTCTTTCCCTGGAGGGAAAAAAAAAGGCCTCTTCTGCACATGGATGCTGCACCAGCATGATACAATATGATTCTGAGCTGTTGGTACTTCACCACATTCCCATTTAATCATCTGTACTACTAGATCCAAATGGCAGCACCTAATTCTAGTGACTGCCTTGAAAACAGGCTGTGAAACTCAAGCAACATTTGATTTTACTTCTATTTTTCTCATAAAACTGTTCAAGCTGCTTCTATTTATTGTAGTGACTAAGCCACCTTTGAAATGAAAACTAGTGACTAGACTTCTTCACAAATAATTTTGTCTTTCTACGTGCTTAACTAGTTCTTACCACACAGTCCTATATAAAAAACCCAAGCTTTTCAAAGCAGGTGTTCTCAATAAACAAAGTATTCTTCCAAGCAGAAGATTATAAAACTAAATTCCAGAGGAAATAAATGCTATTTTCAGAAATTAACACAAACTTTCTCAAGGTTGAGCGATGAAATTTGGGAAAGGCTCTTCTCGGTTTAGCTTTTTTTTTAAAAAACTTTTTAACAGGCATCTAAATGTGTTTTCACAACAACTGGCTGGTTTAATTTCCAAAATCCTCTTTCTGTAACTGTCATATCCTACCATATAGCCACCAGGATTCACAATCAGTAGACTTCTACATAATTCCAAGTATTGGAACTGTCAACACATGAAGTTGCAGAGCTTGGGCTTCAGCCATCACTTCACTTAGGAAGGAAGAGAACCAGTTAATAGCAGTGATGCACCAGTTCCAGCAGAAAGATGAAGCATGTCCAAAAGAAACTTCACAAGTTCCAAGTGAGTCAAAGGAGGGACACCACATTAGCAGCTTAACAAGAAACATAGCCCCACGCTCAAAGGACCCACTGTGAAAAGCACACTTTGCTCTAACGAAGCAACGACCACCTAAGGAGGTGGCTCTGTGGTCTTAATCAGTCACCTCCTAAAACAGTCAAGAAATCTAACTTCAGTCCATTAGCTAAGAGAAGTTTTCCATTCTTCCCAACAGCAGTTCCTCAAGAGTCTAGAGGAGCACAGTCCATCCCTCAGGAAGATTCAACTATGGATTTGGGTAGACAGAAGACTAGTTGCAGAATAAGCTGTATAAGGCAGTGAAACTTGCAAATACTAAAAATTCCTATGATATTTAAGCTTTTTGTTCAAATAAGCTGAAAGAAGTAACTTTTGGGAAGTCTGGGAAGGCTGAAAAAAAGAAAAGGTCAAAAAGATCCTTGCAAAAAGTTTTATAGAACCCTCCTTCAGACTATCCTGCTCCCATTAAAACAGTAAAAATTAACCAATGCCCAGGTGTTAGAAAGTTGAATCCAATTAAAATAAAGACAACTAAACACACAAGTCAAGCTAAAAAAAGTTTACTAACAGAGATTACCCCAATAAATGTTGTCACAGAATATTTATCCAAGTCTAGAAGTAACACAGAAGTCAGCTAGATGACAGAGACTGAAAATATACTAGAAGACCTCAATCAGCTCAACATAACAGGGAAAAACTATGAAAATGCCAAAACCACATTTAGGCTAAGTAATATAATGAGGCCAAATTTTCATGAATGCACTAAATCCGGCTTCAATTTGCACAGATCAGTTTTTCAACACATCTTGCTCATTTTCTCTCAGAATCATTGGTAGCCATATACATTAACAAATGCATCAAGTGTGCTGGTTCAGTTTATGCAGTTCAGCAGTTTGTAAGTGACAGTCTGTATGCCCAGAATCACCCATAACTTGTCTTCATTTCACTCATTCCTGAACTGGTGACTGAAGTGCTAACAAGTATTGATAAAACTAAATACTCTTTAGAAAAGGTTCTGTAAAGTGACACTTCTGCCTTATTATGTCAAGCAAAAGAAGCTCACCATCACCTTGAGGAACTTCCACTGTAAACTCCTGCTAAAAGGCAAGATACCTAAAAACTGAAGCTATAAACTCTCATGGAAAAGACATCTGCTAAGACACTATTATCCCACTACAAGGATCTCATCCTTTAAAATATGATCAGCCAAGTTTTAAGCACACAGTGCAAACAGGTGCAAACAGGATTCAGGCCACAGATTTTATTTTTTAAAAAAACAATACTTGGTAAATAGCACAAAACTATTAAATTGGAGGCTAGTGTAATGCTTGGAACTAAAACTATAATGCTTCTACACAGGTATCACTGAAAACTTTCAAGTAGTTTTTATGACAGATGCAACTGGATGGATGGAGATCTGCTGGCAGAGCACTAACAATGCAAGGGAAAAAAAAAACAAAACAAAACAAAAAACCCCACACAACCAAATAACACCACCATTGACCTATTAACAAACCTGTCTGAAATCTGATTTGAATTTTTTTCCAACTATGACCCAGCTCTCTTGCCCAGCTCATTGCCATCATTACCTGCACGACCATCAGTACGAGTTTGTCATGGGTTTCCAACAGGAACTGTTGGTAGAGAACTGCCAGTGGACATGGAAGGAGTCATAAAATGTACCAGTACAGGTTAGGAGGAGATCTGCTAGAAAGCAGCCCCATGGAGAGGGACCTTGGAGTCCTGGTGGACAACAAGTTGTCCATGGGACAGCAGTGTGCCCTTGTGGCCAGGAAGGCCAATGGTATCCTGAGGTGCATTAAGAAAAGTGTGTCCAGCAGAACAAGGGATGTCCTGCTCCCCCTCTACACTGCCCTGGTGAGACCTCACCTGGAGTATTGTGTCCAGTTCTGGGCTCCCCATTTCAAGAGGGATAGAGATCTACTGGAGAGAGTCCAGCGAAGGGCTACAAGGATGACTGGAATGCCTGCCATATGAGGAGAGGCTGAGAGACCTGGGGCTTTTCAGTCTGGAGAAGACTTGGGGGATCTAATTAATTTGTATAAATATATGAGGGCTGGGGGTCAAGAAGAAAGGGAAAATCTCTTCACTTGTGCCTTTTGACAGGACAAGGGGCAATGGATACAAGCTGGAGCACATGAAGTTCCACCTACATAAACCATCTTGATCCATTCTCATTTCCTTATGATTTAACACTTAAATTCCTATAGTTACTTAACAATATATGTTCAATGATAGGAGCTGAACTACACCACCTCCAAGAATCAGTTACTCTAAGTAACTGCTCTACAAAAATCCATCTATAGGTTTCCAGTGGGGGTAACCAGCAAGCCAGATCCTCCTTGCACAGTGGGCCAAGGATTAGCACCTATGACACTCAAATAGAGATTCTTATACTGCCTTTCCAAGTGTCATGTTTGTGTTACAGAAGCAGCATAACACGTTGGACAATGTCAGTGGGTTGCAGCATATTGCCACCTTGTAGGTCACAGAAACAGGCATGTCCTTTGAGCTGTTTCATATAAGCATGTTGACTTGAGCTATAATGTAATCTAAACTTCATGTAGCAGAAGTGATTTGCCAGCCAACTCCTAAAATTGTTTCACTGACGGGTCCATTTTGATACTCTTTAGGGCAAGGTGTCCCAATTAGAATTTCCCCGTGCAGTAAAAAAGCAAGAAGCCATTTGATTTGATTCTGTCAATAAAACAATTAAATCTCTTCCTTGCAAACTGTAGATTAAACTGAAGTTTAAACCATCATATGTTGAACAGGGAAAGCCAGGTTTTGCATTACTACTGCCCACACAGTTTGTCACTGAAGTCTTCTGAAATCAGGTAAGGGGCACCTAAGAGGACAATTAAGCCTCAGACATGAGGGGAGTCACTGGTAAGTATGCACATAATGCCTGTGAAACGGGAGAAAAGGGGGTACAGTTGCCCATGCTGTGCAACACCAAGAATTTTATGGCATGGACTCACAGGAAGAACAGCTGTCACGTAATTCTTTATCACTTGACAGTTCTAAGCACTGGTGCCTGCAAAAGGGTCAAGGCTGTGCTGAGCTGCCCACATGAAATGCTCCTGATGAAGTCACGTTGGTGGAAGTCCTACGAGCTGACAGAGGGATGGTCCAGCCTCGTGTGGAGGGGCCCCTGTCCGTGGTACTTAAGGAACCACCACCCTGCCCACCACCCTTCCACTGCTGCCTCTGCCATGGCACCCCCCAGCAACACTTGTGCAGTCAGGAACGGGCACCAGAGACACAAATAAGTAGCCTGGCCAAATGCTCAGCTACTGTGGGTTTGCCAGCCAAACTGTACTACTCAACTGTAATTTCAGAACATACTGCCTACTTAACTTACTGTGGCAAAAAAAGAGCAAGCAAAAGAAAAGAATTTGGCTAAAAACAACTCTTCATTCTAGAAAATATAGCTGCAAAAACTGTCAGGAATTTGTCACAGATTGTTTGCTAGGAAAGTCTCTGGAAAGAGAAGAACACTCTTCCCATCTGTTGTGCCATGCACACTTTAAAATATGCTCTGTGAAGGACAACAATGTATAAACAGGTCAAAGCTAATTACAAATATATATGTCTCAAGATGTATATTATGTTTCAGAGAAGGCCAAAAATGTTAAACAGGCTTGGACAGTTTATTCTCAAGTTCCACATCTTTAAAATCCTATTTTTTTTTTGTTGAGCAAGATCACTTGAACTTTCACATAACACAGTTTATGCTGGACACATGCAAAAATTAAATCTCATTACAGAAGGACTGCTGCCTGTGTAAGTTTTAAGTGGCAGCCATCCTATGCACTGGAACTTAAGAAATAAAAACCCTTCTCCCAACCCTTTGGAAAGCAAATCAGCAAATACAGCAACACAGTCTGGCATGAAGTTTCATGTGTTCATGTATGGAAATATGGCCTAAAACTCCCAAGCAAGCCTTCCATCCACAGCAGAAAGTCATCCAAGTTTAGTTTGGTTTCAGCTAAAACACACTCCATCTTAAGAGGAACCTATTGCTCCAGAAGAAATACTGTCTCCAGCTGAAATCTGTCATAACAGCTCTAAAATTTTAGATCTGATTTAATAAAAAATAGTTTTCAGAATTAATTTAAGATCCTGTCAAGAGTGGAGGGAGGAAAGGCAAACATATCCTAAGGTCATTAGCATTCCCCAGCTGTCACAACAGGCAGGGATGTCATACCTTTGCAGGTGCACTGCTAGGAAACTCTGAGAAGACCCCTGGTATCAGAGGAAATCCTTCAGACCTATAGAGATCTGGCTCCAGTGTGAATCTCAGCTACTTCCCTTGAGCTTGGCAGATAGTGTGCTGAAACTGAAAAAGCAACAAAAAAAAATTGAGCTTATGCTCTAGATTGGTGGCCTGGCTGACAGTGTCAAAAATAGGCAATGTGGCCCAAAACAAACTTTCTGCTTCAGTTTGCCTACTTTTTGTACCTAAGTTGTTTAGAGTCTCAGCTGCAGACGTACTGGAACAGGCTGCATCTGGACAGTCTGGTCCTAAAAGTGAACAGCAGAAAAGCTATGGCTTGCTGCAAGTCTCTAAATTTTCCAAAATTCCAGTATTCTGAAAAAGAGATGAGGGATTTTTTTCAGACTTTTTTTAAAAAACAGGTCTTTTAAAACTCAGGGTTTTCAGGGTACTGAAGTTATCAGTAGCTCAGAGTATTATAGGTCCAGATGGGAGGAAGGAAACAATATATTAAAAAAACACCACAAAAGTTTACTACAATACATGGCCAACACTGCAAATTTAGAAAGAAATGCCAATCTCATGAAGTGACACCAAACATTTTGTACCTTTTGGGAAATGCTTGAAATCATAAAAGCCTGTTCACAGCAATGCTTTTTCATTTTATGGACATTTTAAGTAAGCCCCATATACACAAGGTACCAGGTAAGTATCCTACTAAATAGGAGTGACAGATGATGCCCAATTAATGAGTTATTTTTGGTATGCCATGTGACAATATAGAGAATCTTCTAGTTCTATTCTCTAAGTTATATGTTTAAAGGATCAAGTATGGTAAAAATTGAGCAAGTGATGGCATAAACATGGCAAATATGACTTACAGCTGTTTCTTTAAAACCCTTCCAATAACTTTTACCTGATCAGAAGACAGGAAAAAAACAAGGAGAAAGCTTAACAAAAAAAAAGTATCAAACAAAACAAAATCCCCTGCAATTTCCCACATTCATTCCAAAAACAGCACTATCTGCTTTCAAACCTTTTAGTCAAAACACCAAATAGTGACAAAACTCTCAAAAAACTCACCTGACTGAAGTATGTGGACTAAGGTTTTCATAACAAAGGAAATAGGGCACAAAGTTCTTAAAAAAATCAATGAAGATGATACATTACTAGGCCTTTCTTATCTTAGTCATGACTTGGGAGTTCCCCCCTCTGCTCCCCTCTCCCACAAAAGCACTGAAAAGCCCTAAGATTTTCCAGTTCCTGTACTAAGATGTGAAAACCTTAGTACCTCTTCAAAGCAGCATCCATCCAACATAAGGACAAAACTAGAAGTTTCAGGCAATTCAGGCTGCTCTCAGGGAAGACAGAAGCATTTCAGCCACCTACTGAAGAGAGGTAGGGGAAACCAAAAAGTAGGATAGCAGAAGTGAAAGTGCAGACAGTTATATGAAGAAAGAAAACAGAACAAGAGCAGTGGAACACACAACAAATTTATTGCCAATGGAAGTTAAACCACTGAAACTACTACTGGGAAAGCTAATCTTAAAGGTGCAGAGGTTTGAAAAATGGATGCAAACTACTTCTGGTGTCTGCAGTTCTCACTTGTTCTAACTCATATAATGGCATGATATTATGTTTGTGTGAAAGTGCAAAAAAAATCAGCTCATAATTTACACTCAAACTTGTTTAGGCATATCCAGGAAATATGTCTAGACATAGCTACAGTTAAATTATACAAAGAAAGTATTTGGGGAAAAAAAAAAAAATCAGATTATGCAATGAATAGTAAAGACTTAAGTCTCTGAAAACTATCCACACTGAGTTAATCCCATACCAAATCATCTTGAATAATTTAGCAGAGATAGTCTACTGATTACACTTCATGCCTTGCACTTTGCATCCCAGAAATGCTGGAATGCTTCAGAAAATTAGTATGGGAGATGAATAAGTGCAAGAAAATGGGAATATCATGAGATTTTTAAAAAAAAAAAAAAAATCAATAGTAGTAGGAGCTAGCTGCTAGCTCTCAAACACCCTTTACAGATAAGGGGAAGAAAGTATATCTAAAACAACAAAATAATCCTCCCACTGTAAATGGTCTTACTACTCACTGAAGAGAACTAGATTCCTGACCTCCTACCAGAAGATGGGCCCACAAAACTGCATGGCTCTAACATCTTACCTGTTACACAAACATGTAGTTCCCGAGTGACTTTGGCTGTTAGAATAAGACTGCAATAAATTACACTTGAGTGCTACCAAATTAAAAATACCAAGTGGACAAGTCGTTGCTTTGTATGACAAAAACCACTGGGGCCAAGTGAGAGCACATCTCCTGGTTCTACAGAACGACTTGTTTCTGAGGAAGGAAAGAATGAAAGAAGGCTGCCTCTCTTAAAACCAAGGAATTTAAAGACATTAAATCTATGTAAATAATTCCTAAATCCTACAGAAGTATAGTATACAAACAAGTAAAAAATCTGTGCATGTGGATAAGGACTCTGTGGATGCAGCTATTCAGTCCAGGCGAGTGGAGCAAAACCTGATAAACTGTAACATTACTCAAGTTCTTTCCAGCGTGCCAGATTTCAATAAGCAAATGCAGAGTAACATTTCACAGAATCCAGAGCAGATGTGATGCTCAACTCAAGGAGTATTTACTCATTGGAAACAAATGCAAGAGGCTGTTGTGAAAACTATTTGTGTAAATTTAAAACGCAGCGCCTCATCTGAACAAGATCCCGACTTCATAAACATGTCTTGCTGGAGATGGATATTAAGGAGAAGAAATGGGAGTATATCTGTCAGAGGTTCAACTGGGTAGTTTTATATGAGCCAGAATACACTTCCATAAATTTGCAAAGCTGGACTCAGGACTGTTGCCCTATGGAAGCATTTAATTTGACATCTACACACAATTTCCTTTTAACGTACTGGAACAAACGCAGCAGAGTTTTTACCTTTTGTTTGTGCTTCCTTACAAACCCATGTGTGTGTCCAGAAAAATGCAAGGCTACGTTTCACTGTTTAGTGCTCTGGCCAGACTCTGGACTCTCTCAATCTAGATTAATTCTGTTTCTTCACTACTCTCTAAGAATCAAAGATTCCTCAAGTTACCATTCAGTGAAAGAATGTACAGTTCACAAAGCCATTCAGATGGAGCTATGCAGTGCTGGGATACTGATTCCCTTACTGTAACAACATGTCTGCTACAAACAGCATTCTGGAATAGTTTACTGCTACATTCACCAGCAGTAAGAGCATCAGCTCTTCTCCTACTACGTCCTAGATCTAAAGCTACTCTTGGAAATCATCTTACTATGGGACTACAAATAGACGTAGTTCACTGTGTATCTTGAAGTCCTGTGTGTACATGTGCTCCTCTGCTTAATTTAATTCTGCTATGCAAGTAAATTTTTTATCCCCTCATGGCAGGCAGTATAAACAAAAAGAAGGCTATCAATTCCATTATTGAAATTCTTACCCCAGCAGCACTGGATTTACCCAAAGTCTATCTATGAAAACCTCTCCATTAAACATAGGGAGCACCATAACCACAACAGAGACCTGCTCAAATAGAGGGAAGCCTACTTGAAATGTTATTACCTGATACAGAACTGCAGCTCCTTTTGCAACAGAAAACCAAAACTTTATTTGGTTTGACCTTTACTAATTATCCTCAGTAATATCATCTTGCTAAGAAGTAACAAATGAATCTTGATGTAACAAATAAGTAACAAATGAATGAGCTTGGGGGGAACATAACCAGGACAGCTGACCTGAACCAGTCAAAGGGATATTCCAGACTGTATGACATCAGCTCAGCTATAAAGCTAGTACAAAAGAGGAGGGTGGGGGATCTACTCCTTGGTCCTCTGGAGCAACCACTATGCATTTTGGAGCCCTGCCTCCCAGGAAGGGGTCAGACATTGCCTGGGGATGGGATGTAGAGAACAAATCTTTGGGTTTTTTCCCCTTTGCTTCTGTATGCAGTATTGCTTGGCTTTGCTTTCCAAGTAAAGCACCCTTGGTTTTACCAACGAGGTTTTCCCCCTTTTGCTCTAGGGAGGAAAGAGGCAAGTGGGAGAGTGATAGAGTGGCTCAATGGGCATCACTTGCTCAGCCAGGGATGAGCTAAAATAGCTCCAGGGATGATGACTCCACCACCTCTCTGGGCAGCCCATTCCAGAATCTAACCAGTAAACTAACCAGTATCTTTCAGTAAAGAAATTCTTCCTAATAAGCAATTTAAACCTCCCCTGGCATAACTTAACCCCATTTCCTCTCATCCTATCACTAGTTACTTGGAAGAAGAGACCAACTCCTGCTCATAATTAAACTGCTGTTTAACATAAAGACCACACTTGGATGGAAAAGCATTATGCTTTAGTCTGAAAAAGAAAATAAGATAACCTATGCCTAAGAACTAGCCTACTACAATACTGATAACAACCAAAAGACATGCACTTCTGCAGTTACCTCAGTGAAGGGAAAAAGACACACATGCATTCAGTTCTGTGGCCATATAACATGATCTTAACCACAGTTGAGGGGGGCAGGAACAAAAATTCACCTGCAAGTGAAGTCAGTCTCTAATATTTTTTTTAAGATAACCAAAAGTACAACTTCTATACTGGCAAGCATACACTGACATCATTTACCACTGGCAATTACACTAGTGGAAGGACTTTAGCAGTGTTTATTCAAGTCATATAAATAGATAATCATCTTGAGTATCAGGGCAAACTCACACACTTTACCTAGCTTGAACCTTTATAATCTGGTTTAGAATCATTTCCTTTTAACTTTTATGAATCTAGCAAAATACTAGAAACTGGCACCATCTGACCCTGCATTAAACAGTTGGCCTACTAGGGCCTCCAACAACATGCCTAAGTGCAGACAGACTAAAAACAAATGAGAAAATGGATGTTGCTACACGCTACTATTATGCAAGTAAACACTACTATACATTTTGTAAAGTAGTTAAATGAATTCTGATCAAATGAGGGGGGTGATGTGATGGAGTATCATGAAGACATTCTATATGGGCCTGCATGCTGGAGCCCAGTATAAGGTGTAATGCTGGATGCACTTGTACTGTTCCAAAATGTCAATTAGACAAAATATTGGCATTAAAGGGAGGGGGAAGGAAGAGGTTAAAATACTGAAGTAGGGAAACTAGGTATCCAAGTCTCTTCTGTGGTGCTGCCATCTCCTGCTCCACCCACCCAATCTCTCACCCCCATGTCCAGTTGTCACACAGAACACTTAAACGAAGGCAAGAATGCCAAGCTCCTTCTTGATATGGTTTTTATGCTGTCAACCCCAAATCTCTGCTCGTTTCCCTTGCTTCTGAAGCATTAATCATCATTTGCAAGAAGCATCCAGTGAGCCTACATTGGTAAACCTTAATTAGAAACCCCTACAAACTTTGAAAAGCCATCGACCAGCAAGTATCCCAGCACACTCTCCAAACACAGAACCTTTATTCCAACAGGAACTTTCAGTAAAAAATGATGTGTGAACAGCAGACACTGATGTTCACACAACCATACTGCGTACAGCCCAGCAGGCGATTTTTCTGTTTTTTTTGGATTATGCCCTGGAGGTGCTGGCACAATGGAATTTCAATACCATAATTGCTTATTTCTCTGTGTGCCAGCCTCTAAAATAACAGGTAAAAAAAAAAAAAGGACACATAAAACAAACATTCTCTTTTTTAAATTACAGGAATCACAAAATAAAATGTTTTTAATTCTCTAGTTCAAACGATGTAATTTATAACCATGACACAAACAGAGAAGAAGCACAAAAGAAGGGAAAATACAGAAATAACATAACGTTCCCAAGGTTCAGTTTACAAGGACCTCACACAAAGTTTTTTTCTTTGCAACTCTTACTAGAAACAGTATTATTTGCTAAAAATGCAGTAGCTGCCAAAAGCTATGATCCATCTAAAGCAAACATGTTTAAGATGGAAATAGAGTGTTAATGCTCAAGAAAGACAGAATTGAGTATACAAGTTTCTTTTAAAAGTGCTGAAACAACTTCAGTGCAATGTTAAGTTTGTTTTTCATCTTTCCGAGCAAAAATCGATTGCATTTGCAGATAGATAAGCATCTAAATTAGAGAGAAGTACATTAAGACAATAACAGAAGTAATCAAATTTCAAACTTTCTAATTAAACCTCTTTCTCCTGCAGAAGGTTATTGGGAATTCAACACTAGCCTTGGTTCACATGATAGAACAATGGGAAAATTTTCCGAATGGTTGAACGCTAACCCTGACAAGTGTGGAGAGCCAACTACAATACATTATATGGTAGCATAACCTGCCACCCACGTTGCTGAGAGAACAGCTTTCAAACACATGCACCGAGCTGTAAAACCACAAAATCCCTTATTACACATTGTCCCTTACTTAAGGTGAAATACACGTCCCGTCCCCCCCCTTCCCCTCTTACAAACCTTGGTGCTTTTTTTAAGCCTTCATCTCTGAGGTTTATTTAGCAGCTAACTAGACTGTTTTTCAGATTTTTTTTTTTCCACATGCCATTTTTCCTGTTTTGTTTTTTAACCAAAATAAAATCATGTTTTTATAGCACACAGCAAAGCCTGTTATGTCTTTCACTGTTGCTTTAATACTACTTCCACCTGTGTGACATTCTACAACTTTTTAAAAGGAAATATCTGATACATGACTAATTCATTTGTAAAGACTTATTTCTGGAGGGAAATATTTTTCCTTTTAATAAGATACATGACTCATCACTGCTAAAGTAAGAAAAATGGTTCCATCACCCTTTTGATTAGAAGACCAGATATTCTGTTATTTGCTGTGATTCCTTTCCATTGTTATGCAATTTGAATATCCTCAGAAAGATAAACTGCCCCAGTATGTGTGGTTGTAGACACTGGCATTCGTGTAAGTCAACCACTGCTGCAGAAGGACAAACATGCTCCACCCTCATTACAGCAGGCCGTGGTTACTAGCCAAACATCTCTGCCCCTTCTGAAAGGAGTACATTATAATAAAGACAGACCAGATACTACAAGGGACCAGAGGTATGGTGAAAGTAATAACAATTGCTAGAAAACATAACTCTGAATAACCATTTAGAATGTAGAACTTGGAATACTTCTAAGTGAACTACTCCATGATTTTAGGAACACACTCATGCTACAAAAAAAAAATCCCTGAAAAATGCTGGTATATAAGCTTTCTTAGTTAACAATTCCCCCCTTTTTCCCCCCCACCCCCACATGTCTGCTGCTTGAATCATTGCATTCCAAGATAGTTAGAGGATATACACAGTTTCTTCAGGGGTTTTCAGCTGCAACTTTGCTGGCAATGAGAATTTTATTTGCAAGTGTTTCTATTCTACTGACAAGGTCAATTAGTCCAACGAACTATTGGTTGTTCTGTCTGATAGCTCAGTGTATTTATTCAAGCAAGCACTTTTATAACCCACAATTGAATGCAGACAGTTACCCTTGTAAACACGGGTGTCCACAGGGATTTTCACTACATTTGGGGCATGTAAAAGAAAAACATGCTTTAAACATGCTTTTTTTCCTTCAGTCTGATAGCATGTAAATTTGATTACAGCTTGAATTTCAGGGAGTGAAGGGCAGCGGGGGGGCTACTGTTTTAACTATATATGACCTACTGTACCCAAATATACATCTTTGGACCAATTCCTGGGACCTAAAGAACACAGATATTTGATTCATCTCTCTAGGAACTCCAAAAATTTGGTAATGCTGTCGAGGAGACAGATCAGCATCTCTGCTCTATCCATGCACTAAAAAGAAAAAAGCCACAGTTTAAAAGAAACAAAGAGATGCTACATGTAGCACTATGGCTTAGAGGCTACATAAAATGCTTTCACAAAAGCCAGAAACACAGGGGTTGGGGACTAGGGGGATGAGGCAGCTGTGGAAATCAGCTGCAGAACTCAGTAGAGTTTAAAAAAAACCAAAAACAACACACACACACACCACCCTATTCCCCAGCTCCAGCTAGAATTTTTGTAGATCAGCATCATGGCCATACCACTGTCAAAATGTGCAAAGAGGAAAAATGAGAGACCCTAGTCACACAGAACTTTCATTGGCACATACATGTAGTCCCTTCACATAAAAATCTTGTGCAAGAAAGGTACTCTTCCCTTTTGTTAATTAGAAATGGCAAAGGGACTAGTCTATTAGTATACCACTCTTCATTGTTTAAGTCTTCCTTCAGAGATAGAAAGAAGGTAAGAAACTATTGTGGAACACCAGCAATCTCTCATGGCTATATTCTATCACTTTGGGTTTTACACAGATACTACACAAACTGAAAAGCCTACTGAAACCATCTAGAAGTCTGTAGTACAGGAGACAAACAGATATGATCAATAAGGAAATATGGATTCCACAAAGCAATAAATCTGGCATCAAGCACTCATCTGATACTAGTGAGCACCACAATTACAAGCTTCAGTCAGCAGGGGTAGACTGGATACAACCCAACGTGGACCTTGATTTGGGATCAGGAGCACAGATAATCTGCACAGACTACAAACCAATCACTCAACCACCCTGCAGGATGAGTATTCTACCACAGCTTTATCACCCTTTATACTTCAAAAGAATGTTGAAGAATATGCTCATTTCAATTTGCAGCTGGTTTCCTATACTATTCTATACTTGCCATAAGGTGCCAATTCTACCCCTACTTTTTAAAAATAGACTAATAAAAAAATCCAAGTATTTGACTCTCTCCTTCTCACACAGAGAGCTCCACCTGCAACCTGCTGCAGCAGGCCTTTGAAAAATTCCCATCATGTTGGACAACAGTTTCCTTGCATTGATAACATGCTTCTTCTAATCTGAAGTTTTAAGACATTTTAAGCCATATGAACCAGAAAGATTTTTACAGAAGTAAAATCCTCACACTAGAACCTTATGCACAGAAGAGATGAAGCCATGTAACTAAATACTCGCTGCAAAACAGGTATAACACAGCATAACAGAAATAATTAGTGTTGAATTGATTACTGAGTCATCTTGCTGCTTCTGGTTGGCAATGGAGAAAGCAGCTCACTTTTACATGAAAAATCATGCACATTTTCCCATTCCTTTCCCATGGGGGAACTTCAGTCTAATATCCATGAAAAGGGTTATAATTCAGGCAAGGCTTTCACATGTACGCAAAACTTTGTGCTTCAATCCATTCTCAGCCTCCATATACTTGAGCTCCCTTGAGGGAAGCTCTGTACTTCATCAAGCTCCTGCCTTCCATGGAGCTGTTGCCACTTTCTCTCACATGGCCTTTCCTCTACTTCAGAAGGTAAAGTCAGACTGAAAGTATTAAAAATATAAAGCCTCTCTAATGTACTCCTCCCTAATTGGGTCCCTCTGTGGCAAGAAAAAGTTCCTTCATAGATTTGTTTTTTAATGCTGGGATGCAAAACATGAAATAAACACCTTTCTACATGCCACAACATAAAACAAATGTTCAATTTTCCTCTTTTCTCTCCAATAGAAGAGATGCCTATTGCTTTTAAAAATACATCAGAGCAATGTGGAAAAAAAATGCTTAACAATATTAATCTTCCATTCTTCAGAATTCTTGTTAGTGACTAATGAAACCTCCTCTCTGCTGAAAGGTGGAAATATGGAGTCCCAGCTGCAGGAAATGGAAATAACCCTGCTTCCTAAGTGTGACTCCTGCCTTTGACATCAACCACAAGGCTTAGTAACTAACCAGCACCAGGAGATCACTCTACTCCCCTGCTTGGCACATTTCCAGTCCTGGTGAATTTCATGTGTAAGGAAAAGGTACTGCTACATCCTGATGAACTAAATCCATACCCAACTAGTGTATCAAGATAACAATCAAAGTGAACAAGCTGCTGTGACAACCTCATCTGCAGAGCATCCCAGAGACAGATGAGAAAGACTGCAGTTTGAAATTCTATACAACTAAAGCTGACTCAGTCCTTTCTTAGCACCCAGCATAGCTTGCAACAAGCAGACTGAATATTTAATTGACATTCTAAACCCAAGGGGTCAGAAATTAATCTTTTCTTATACAGAAGAATGAACATAGAGGAATAGTTTCCAACCAAAGTACTTCAAGCCTGATCAGAAAACTAAATAAAGCAGCAACAACTCAGTACTCCATCTTCAGAGGAAAGCAGTTTAAAATGCACCTTAGAGATATCTGGTCAGAGACTCAGAAGCAGTACATTTTTTTGATTCATTAGCTGGCAAAAGACCTATCACAAGTTAGCATCTCGTTTTTCTTCAACATCTAAGTTTACTTCACATAAAGGAAGCAGGCTGAGATTGTTAGGGGTTGAATTTAAGAAAACATCTAAAGAAGTCCAGTCTCTTCACTACAACCACTGGACAATGTAAGAGTAAAGTGATGACAAGAGGGTCAGACCTCCTTAGCTACACCTCAGAACAGCTCCTTCCTCAGTTGGGCAATTCCCAGCCCCAGTGCAGAATCTCTGGGAAGAACGAGGAGCTGCCCTGTCCGTGGTGCTCAGCCACAGCAGCAGCCACCAGGGAGGCTGCTGAGCTTGCTGCACCTCTGGAGCACCTGCTTCCCAAACACCCAGCAGGAGCAAAAGGGCTAGAAAACAAACTGAAACCTAAACAGGCAGCAATTCAACAAAAGACAACCAAAAGCTTAAACAAAGGTTTCCTTTTTGGTAGCTCTGGGCTATCCATCACTGCCCAGGGACAGAGCACTGCATCCCTATGAGAGCTGTTAACCAGGGGGGTTACCCTGTGCCAGACTGGATGGCCTCTGAAGGAGCCCAGAGCAAACACCTTGCTGGGCTGGGTTACACAAAGCCACCACACCGTGTGTGCAGGCTCACCCTGCTGCACAAAGAGAGCACATCCAGAGTCTTCCTGCCCTCCTCCAACAGGGTGCTTCTGATCATTCCCTTTTAGGCCTGAGCATTAATGCACCTCACCTGTCATGGGGATTACAGCTATACCCAAGCAATCTGAAAAGCAAAAGTACACACAGCAACACCATGCACTAACAATAGTTTGGTCCTATTACAAAACTTCCCAGTTTCTCTCAGCTACACAAAGAACTAACAAGACAATCATGTCCTACTCCAAAAGTCATGGGAAAGTCTAAAAAGTGTGCTGGGAGAACTAACTCCCACTGGAATAGGAAGGAAATAATTCCTCTCAAGTTACATCTTACCTATTATAGCCAAAACACCTTACCTATTATACGCCACATTCTGTTGTTGTGTCCCCTACAGGACTCAGCAGAAGAGGAGACTTTGTCTCTCTCAGGAGAGGTGCTGCCTCTTAAAGCAACTTTAATTTTGGGATTAAACAGCAGCAGCTTCTCACATGGGAACTAAAGGGAGAAGTGAGTAACTACTTTCAGGAAGTCTGACCCACACCTTCCCAGAGTGTCGTTATATCCAAAGACAAAGAACTGGCTAACAGGAGCTTACAGGGGCCTTGCTTTGCTGTGTGAAGTCCCAACATTACAGGCTGACAGCAGAAGCCATTCAAACTACTCAGTGAACACAGCCTGAAGCCTTACCTGCACTTAGCATCAAAACACAAGCCTTTCATGGCACAATGAACTGTTTGTACCTCTCTAAGACATTTAGGTTGCCAAGACAAGAAGCAGGTGAGCATTGTTTGAAGGGACTAGATCTCTAGCAGCCACGATTTCACTCATGCCCTTTGCAATGGGTTATTTTTGTATCATGAGAAAGTATAACAAGTGAAATCACACACTGAACAGTCTGGATGCGGTTCCAAAAGTGCCTCTGTAGATGATCTTGTCTATCTAGATTGCCTGCACCATTATGTGGGAGAACTCTTGAGACTGGAAGTGGGAAAATACTTGCTCTCCAAGCTTGACAGCTATGATAAACCAGCACAGAAGTCAGAGAAGGCTTACTGCACACATCTTAACTATGGTCCCTCCAATTGAGAAAGGGAATTACACTGCCAGATTATGATGGCTGTTCTCACCCATAGCATGGGGTACAAACTACTCATTTATCAGACAAGGAAAAAAAACCAATTTGTATTCAGAAAATAATTTCATCCTACATTCCATAAAAGCCATGCCTACATACTAATCTCATAATAGTGATTAAGCCCAGCCTAACAATACTTCTCATTGTTTTGAAAATTAGACCATTAGGAAGAAAACACATGGAGGCATCACAGCTTGCATTAGACACTATGAGCTGGACAAGTATCCGTGGAAAACTATAAAATTATTTAGCTGGATTTCCCACTCAGTTAATCAGTCCTGAAGCCAATGGAGTCATTGCATAACTAACCAGATTTCTCTAAAGAGCTCTTAACAATTCACACTGCTTTTATAACCTGCCTATGTTTTAGGGAAAACTGAAGAAGAGAGCAAGTTTAAAGACTGAAGGAAAACTTAAGAAACATTCTGAGTATCAAACAGTTCAGGAAATATAAAAATTGATAGCCATATTTAACATTGCAGTGGTGACCAAGTCACTACTATTTTACAACATCTAACTATTATCTCTCATTAGTAAGTAGCTCAACCATAGTTTCACCTCAGTTTTGAAGTAAAAAGCACATAAGCCTGTGGTATGCATAAAAATTACTGCTCTCATACAACATAAGCCAGTCATATTAATATACTATAAAAGATACTAGTAACTTGATTCATATACAAGTGCCTTTTTAACTGAATACATTATGTATAAGAATCCTGTGTTTAGCATGAAAAAAGTCTAAGAAACATTGCCTGAGAAATTGAAAGAGATTAATATGCTTAGTGTACATTTTATTGTTTCTATAGATCTCTAATAACACATATACCCTCAAAAGTGGAAGCTTACCCCTGTATAAAAAGCTGAAGTTATTGCAGTTTTACGTATGGCTCTGTAGTAAACATTATTGTGAAAGGCTAATGGGTCAGCTCCGGGAAGAGCAGCCCACCGGCACAAAAGGCGCCGGGAATTCAGGACAACATTGACATCTAGTGGACACGGGGAAGGGAGCCCCACACAGGGAAAAGGTCCAGCTGCTGCTCCTGCTGTGGGGGGGCAACCCTCAAATTGCTACCATGCAATTAAGAAGATTAAAAGACAGAGCTGCAGCTGATGAAAGTTAAAGTGATGTGATGATTCATTTTTTAATTAAATATTCTTTTGAAAGAGAAATGAAGACCCTTCCATTTAAGATTTAGGATATAAGTGCAGGTTAAAACTTGAGAGAACAACACAAATCTTTGAGAGGACGTAGACAGATACATGGCCCAGATATACAGGAGCACACATTTACTACCCTTTCTATTCCCACCACATCTACAAACTTCTACTTTGAAGTTGCTCTTGTTGGGACTTCAAACACTGAAAAATAAAGTGAAAACAAAAACCCCAGAAGTAAAAGTTCAAACCACTATTTAGCACGTCCCTTTTCTCGTCATTCTGATCCTTCTGTTACTGTAATACCAGCCACATAAGGGAGGTAAATTAAACATTCCCAATACACCAGCCAGTAGCTGCTGAGCTCCAGAGAAGAGGAATCTGAAACATGAGGCTACAGGTAACTCAAAATTAACAAAAATACCTGCTCACAAGTAACCCGATTAGTTTATAAGGTGGGTTTCTACAGAGGTCCTGAATTATTTTAAATCTGCTTTTACTATTTACCTAAATACTAGCAAAACTAAGCCATTAAAGCAACTTAAATCTCATCTCAGTTGTCTCATCAAAGAAATTTGTTCTGCCTCAAAGTGTCATCAGGAAGAGATAAGTTTTGACTACTTCTCAGTGACCGTCCAGCATAAAAACCACACTGCAAAAGATAGGAAGCTATACTCAAAAGTGAAATATAATTCACGAACACATCTTGTAATTGACATTATACTTTCCATTTCAACTGGTACCTCACTTGCTGTGCATATGACTTTAGAAAAGCCAGCACTGCAATTCCAGTAGCTCTCGCCATCAGTAGTGTCCAGTCAGCCATCAGCAAATACAAAAGAGATTCCTGCTTACATGAAGAGTCTCTAACCAGCAGAATACAAGAAACCTTTGCATAACTGATCGTCAGGCCTTGTGCCCCAATTTTTTGGCCAGGGTCTCAAAGCTTAGAATCAGATGCTACTAGTTAACAAGAGTGCACGCAGCCTCCCAAAACAGAAATCCAGACTCCAGAGATATTTATGCACCATACACAGCCATAACTAAAACCTGTAGCTTTAAACTCTGATTCCTAGTGAGACTCTATAGCTGAGCAACCCATCCTGTAAAACTTGAATTCATGCTTTTTTTAAAGCCTACTAATGCAAGTATTTAAAAGCTAAATCTCCCTTTTGATGTATGCAATGCATGGGGTTTGCAGATATTTTGAGAGAGATCAAAGTTTAACCAATTTTAAGCAGCCCTGTTCTGGAAAATCCCACTCTTTATTACATTACAGGATCTATACATCAAGTCTGTTACAACCATGGTGCCTGATAAAAAACAGAAACCAGTTTACTAAATTTACAAGATAAAAACTAAAAAGCAAGCATCAAAATAAACCCAGCTGTTCCTGCTCTCCAGGCACAATGCCATGTTTTACCTCCAAAACCAGTTTTACCACATCCTTAGGTCCTATAGACAGAGCACTATATTAAGACAGAAAGCAAAGCACCATTGACCTACCCGGATTTCCTGGAGATTATGAAAATTATTTCCCACTCTGACAGAAATTTTGCTTGGAGTGTAACTTTCATCAGATTTGTAGTCTGCATAAATACATAACGTCTTCACTGTGGTTTTTCTTCTGCAAGAAGCAACAAAGGCCACATAAGCATTATAAAGAACTATATTCAGGATGAGTTTGTTACCAGCTCGTGATAACAAAGGATTTATATGTTCTAAAACTTAGAACAAGTGTCTACTGATTTATAAGAACCCTGCTGTTAAAACAGCTAGGTGTTTTTTCACATTGTTATGCACACACAGTTGGTTTGCACTGTTCTCCTTTATCTACCTTCAGAAATGTCAGCATACCAAGAAATATAACAAAAGGCCAAGGTGCCACATAAGCACTTGTATGTGAAGAAGCACGTTCAGCTTATCAAATACAGGCTCTATTACTATACCAAAGAGTTCTCCAGGAAGCAAAGGGGGAAAAAAAGAAAGAGGTGACTAGCATCTAATCTCATTTTAGGAGTCTGGTTAAAGAAAAAAAAGTATCCTACACAGATTAGAACAGGAAAAGAACCACAAAACAACCAGTTGTTAAGTTATACAGGACTACTTCAGAAACAATCACCTAAAGTTATACTCAAAGACAGAAAGTTGGTACAAAAATGTAACCTTTTTGTTGCTTATTTAGGCATTTAGTAACCATAGCATTATAAAAATGAGATTTTCAAATGCTATCTAACTGGCTTCTTGCCAGTTGGGTAACAGATTAACCTAGGAGTTCCAAATTTCCTATCTTGGAGAGCACTAATCAACATGAAGTTACATAAAACATCCTAAAATATATAGAATAATATTTAATACCTAAATTGGATGTTCACCAAATGAGGCTGTGATCCATCTGACTGCCAGTAAGTTTCTAGATTATCATCTCGTAACTGATCCACTCCAAATCCTAAAACAAAGAAATGTGATAGTCTTGAATATCCCATTTCCATGATGCAGACATCACAGACAACTTTTCTTCAGGTATTACAAGCTGAAGTGTGTATCCCAAGCTACAATGAAAGGAAATATTTCCAGAAATCCAACTTGTGCCTATGCTTTTGTGACAGAACTGTAACAGGGGAATCTGTCAATCAAAGCCCAGTCCTCAAGTGTCTTTCCATTCTTATTTCCTACTGAAGTCTGTGAGGTTTGAAATGATTCAACACGTCCTGGAACTTCAAATGGCCCTCTGGTAATTCATACCAATTCCAAGAACAACACTTAATGGTTAGGCTTTTCCACCTATTCTATTATCTAACTGCTTGAACTAAAGAAAAAATCACTAGCAGAGACCATTCATATATTATGAAATTTTAGCCAAATATAACATTTTCTTTTCAAGTAGCCTCCTGAAATATTATTACTTTTTCAAATTAGTAGCTAGAACAAGCAATAAATGCCAAAAACAGTATTCCTGAACGTTAACGCTCTCACAGTTAAAGAAACAATTCCAAGTCTTCATGTTCTCATTCCCTCATTATCCACCTTTTCACTAATTACATCCCACACTAACATTGTGCATAAAAAGATGGCTGAATCTGGGCTGCAGCAGGACACCAGATCCATCCCCAACAGATGTTTCTGAAGCAGCAACTCCATTACCTCAGCTGAAAAGAGCACAGATTTCCCTACGTTTTGGGCAGGGATAAGCTATCATGGACTGCACCTCAGAGCCATGTACAATAGTTTCACTTTACTTGCAGGATTTTAGGGAGCCACACTATAGTGGCTGAGTCCACATGAAGTTTGAACAGATCATTCAGGTTGCTCTCAGCTACATGTTTTTTCTAAAAACCAAAGATACCCAGACAAAGTCCCAAAGCATAGAAACAATTGCACTGTGCAAATTTGAAAAAAAAAAAAAGGTAAAAGCTTTGTTTTCTTAATATGAGAGTAGGATTTCTGATATAGTTATAACTTCCATATTGCATTGAAATTAGAGCAGGCCAAAAGTATTTTTAGTGGTTACCCATGCAGCTTACACCACAGCAGTTTTACTGCTATGGTCTATGCATGTCTTCTTATCAAAACACAAACCTCTACGAGGAAAAACATACATTTGGCTTCTTACACACTTTGTTGTGATTTTACCTGGCTTACAGGATGAAAGAGACCAAACTGCTTGGGAGCCTATTTCTCTAACAGTACCAGTCCTCTCTAACTGCTTTGGATCAGCACCAGGTGGTGTCTTGTTTGGAGTCGTCATTTCTAGTAAAAGGAAACAAGTGAGTTAGTTGATAAGAAAATTAAAAGTTTCTGTTTGCTCCTATAGACACTAATTCCTTGGCCTCACATTTACAATGGTCTACAGAACATGTGGTTTATATGTTTACACATACATAAATATATACATTTTTGCATGTCTGCAGAACCTTTTGTTTATAGATAATAAAAGCATATATACAAGTAAAAAAAAAATATATCTTTAAACAAGAAGTTAGTCAGGGTTTTGGGATTTGGTTCTGTACCGTTTTCTTAGGTTTTAAGACATTAAAATAGACCGTAGTGATTTAAATACATAGCAATACAACTTCATCTCCCCCAACACACACTTAAGAGTTTTCTTAATCTGCAAGTTCAGAAGTTAGAGCAAGCCTGTCCTCCAGGAAACACTTGCCCTTAAAAACAGGAAATGAGAGTTTAAACAAGGTGCATATTCTCTAACTTGGTAGGAATTGGTTATGACCACATTAATCCACGGTCTATTTCCTCAACTTCACAACTTCATCTGGAGTCATTAGCCTGTGACTTGCATTGCTCAAGTAATCCCATTCAGTTTCAACACCAAGGCTATTTCCATATATGCTACAACAATCATGCTGGGTTTCATGTACTATAGAGCATCTTACCAATAGTACCTTAAAAGACTTTTAAAAAAAAATTAAAAAAAAAAACCAACACCAAGGCTACTTCCATATATACTACAGCAATCACTTTGGGTTTCATGTACTACAGAGCATCTTACTACTAGCACCTTAAAAGACTTTTAAAAAAAAAATTAAAAAAAAACCCATAAGGTCCATGCAAAGAACTAATTTAAAGCTTAAAATTAAACACAAAGCACTCAAGAGTGTCCTGGTTTTAGTTACCCTAAACAATAACAGAGTGTCAGGGAACTAGCGTTGACTTCTCATCCTTTGCTTACATTCATGACACCATGTTATGCTCCACTAACCTCAGAAAAGGTCTTCCACTACCTTCCCTAGATAGCACAAGGTACTAAACTGGGCAGGTATCCTAGTTTGGGGTTTTTTTTTTCCCCCTTTTGCAAACAGTCCTGAGACAAAACTTCCAAGGGGTTTTTGCTGCTTTCCCACAATAAGACTGCAGTTCTGACTATCATAAAAAAGCTGAAGAAACAATTACATGTCTAGTAAGATCTAGGTACTGGCACCAGCAACCATCACAAAAGGCCACAAACAGAGAGCCTTGATCAAACACCATCCTCTCAGAAAAACTGGACTTTCACAGCTAATCCTACACATATTGCCTATACAGTCATATAATTCAGATACACTAATTCTAATGCCATACAATTATGAAAAATCTCACACAAAAGATGTTTTAAAGTCCTTGCCTGTGCAAAAGAGGTTTATGCAAAAAAAACCAAGCTATTTTAAAAATTATTTAGCTATTTCTATAACAAGATATTAGTACATAAATCTTACCTAGTCACTGTAAATACTATATTATCCATTTTAAACTTTCTATCAGTATTTACAATAGGTTGTTTAGAGCTGTTCTCTATTGAATGGCTACACCATAAGCCTTTGTATTTGTAAAAAAGATTAGACTAGAACAGAAAATAACTTAGTCTAGCTGCTACTTAATAAAACTTTAATTTTATTGATAGCAACTTCAATAAAACACAATGCCACAAGTATTATAATCTTCTAAGAATCTAAAACAGCCTTAGAAAAACATTACAAAACCCTGAGCTCACAGCTAGCTGAAAAGCAAACATTTCTCACAGAATCACAGAATGGTTTGGGTTGATGGAAGGGACATTCAAAAATTATTTAGTCCAACACTCATCCCACACCAAAATTCAAATTATGTTTACCAAGCATTGAGGAGATTATTTTGTTGGAAGCATTAATTTTAAAGCTCAAATCACACATTAGCCCAAACTCTGTGCTACTTTATTACTTTTTTTTGACAAAAAAACAAGTAAGATAGGTTGAGCTGCATTCATTTCAGTTCTCACATTTACACAGAAACCAATAATGCTCCTCACCTCTAAAAACATATATAGAAAATTCAACTTCAAAGTAAACAAAATTATTCACTTGATACAAAGCAGCTCTTGAATCACCACCAGCTACTCTTTGCACTCCATTGACCTGAGGAGAAAAATAACAAAAGCCTCCAAATCTGAAAGTCACATCTTCGCCTCTAAAAACATATACAGAAAATTCAACTTCAAAGTAAAGCAAAATTATTTACTTGATACAAAGCATCTCCTGAATCACCACCAGCTACTCTTCACACTCCTTCATTGACCCGAGGAGAAAAATAACAAGAGCCTCCAAATCTGAAAGTCACATCTTCATTCCTAGAAATAGGTACTGCCAGACTACTGAAAAGCTCGACCTTAAGGCATCAGAAGTATGCAAACACCCCATCAAAATCCACCAAAATAAGGTAAATCACAGATTGAGATTTCTTACAAGCTTCGGTGCACACGGGGAACTTCTAAATAACTTAATACTTCCAAGAGTTGTGTTGCACAAAAGCTTGAGGCCTGCATTTTGGGGATCTGAAATACACAGCAAGGAATGGCACCCAACCTTCCTCGTGTCTTAAACCCAGCTTGCTTCCTTCTGACAGACAAAGCTACTCTACATCCAGATTTCATCTCCAAACCACTATCTGCACACAAACTGTGCATCAGTGACACAAAAGACTGAAAATCTTTAATGTGTGAACTAATCAATTCAGTTTTTCATGACAGAACTTCTGCTTAACCAGCTCGGTAACAACACATTCCCTGGAGCTTCACTGAAGCTTCCCAGTGCTCTCAGAATTCCAAAAGCAGAGAGCTGACAGGTACTCAGTACAGCCACACACCAGCTCACTCAGGTAACACTTCATGTAAAGTGTTAGTCACACTTCTGCTAGTAAAGGGACTGAGTACATCATTCTGGGCAAGACACAGATACTTAACATCAAAAGTAATTTAAGTCACCAAATTTGGAAAAAAAAAAAAACAACCTTAGCCCAGGAAGATAATGGAACAAGAACTGTTTTTTTCTTATTTTTCTCAGGCTGTATCAAACCAAGTAATCTGTCTAGAAGCCCTTCTCCTTGGCAAAAGTTGAAAAACAGCAAGACACATTGCACCTGTAGAAGCACTGAAAACTGACTGGAAACCTCCCAATTTTCCAATTCAAAAAGATCATCAATAGGCCACCGATTCCTTATTAACAAAAAAATACATTAATATCACTTTGCCACTTTGAACTACACTGTGTACACATCCTTTGTTAAAGTCAAGGCAGCTTTTTCACACCCTCCTTGAACTCTTTATCCCTCAGCATCTTCCTTGCAGAAGTTTGCTCTTTTCCATAGAACACCCCTGTGAAGTAGCAGCCACTAAAGATGTTTTAACAAACACACAGCTCATAAACAGAGTGAAATGGATTTAAACGGTTCAACAGTCTACCTTCCACAGCCAAAACAGACAGGTCATTCTCCTATACCAGTGGAAGACACTTTTAGAAGGTGGACACCTGAAAGCAATCCCTTCACTAAGCACCTACATACTCCTCCAGGACAGGCTGAAGAGGAGATGGAGAAGACACATTGTGGTCCTTTCCTACTAACACCCCATAAAAACCCAGGCTCGAGGACACTTTTAGATACCACAGCAGTTTTCTCCAATTAAAATTTGTAATTCCACCATGTTAGCAAGCACAGAACTGTTTAAACACACACCTATAGGGATCTTTGAGAGACCTGTAGCTTAAAAAACAGCCATACCACTTCAGCTAACACCCTTATAAAACAGAATAAATGTTTTTCTTGTCTTTATATGTAATCACACCTGTTAACATGCCAAAATAACATCTAACTGAAAGACACCACGGTATTAATGTTTAATTTTCTATGTGCTACAGTGCTTGAAGTCTTTTTGGGATACCATTTACTTTTCAGAAGTACACATTCCAGTAATTATGCTTTTGATTTTTCTCCCCAAGGCTCTCCTCCTGCCTCAGTTCTTGTTAACTGAGCTTAATTACTCCGATTGCCAACTTGCTATCAATCTTCTCAAGATCACCATGAATTCTGATGCTGAGCTGTACAGTGCTTGCCACCCCTGTTTAAAAGTTAATTATTTACAAATCAGCTTCAAGAGCAATTTTTCAACCAGCTGTACAAGAATTCACAAAAATTACTTTGAGACCACATTTCAGTAGCTTGTTTTCAACCCAGGTAATGGCAGGAACCCTGTAAAACTCAAGATAAACCCCTTATATTCCTTCCTCATTAACTTCATTGGCTACTGTAAAAAAAAAATAAAGAAAAAATTGATCCAGACTATTCTTAACAAATCAAGCTAGTCCATTTCCTGTTTGCACACTGTTTTTAATTGGCTTCTACTTACTGACAAATTCCCCTCCCAAACCACCTCCTTGGAATCTTTCAGGGGATCTATGCTCATCTAGCTTTGCTCTTTTTATAAATTATTATTCTGATTACATTCCCACCATGGCATTTTATTCAGTTTTAGCAAGTATCCAACTACAACTTTTCCAGCAAAACTGAACAAAGGCTGCACTGACTGCTCCAGCAGTTTTGCAACATCCATGATTTGGAATTGTTTTTCCTGTCCTTCTTAACAGAAGGGTGTTTCATACCACAGACTCTGTGATTTCTGTACTTGCACTACTCATTTCACCTCACAAGTTCTTTTCCCTGCTCCTATTTTCTTTGCATGCACCTTTAAGGGCTTGAGGCCTTTAAAAATCTCAGGCTATAGCCAGAAATGAGCCTCTTACTATACTTCCTACTTTTTATTTGAAAGGTAACATTAAACAGTAACACTGAGCATTCAAATTACTAATGTTCATTTAATACCAAATAATGATATTAAGTGGTCAGTACTAACATTTCAACTCGCTCACTTGTACATTTGGTCTCTGATTATTCTCTCAATAGTTTTAAACACCTATTATTATTACTCTGCCTCCAGTACATTGATTTAGGCCTATTAGTGAAAACTACTTAAGCCTTCCATTGTCACAAACATACCTATATTTCACTATAAATAACTGGAGAAACTGCACAAGAGATTACATTAACTATTTGTATACATGCATGCCTTATCAATCTAAATAAATAATTTATTAAAATCTATTTTTGTACAAGCCCAGACTTCCAAGTTTACCTAGTAAGATAAGCTGCTCTTTAAAGGTTGCAAACACTTCTTTACAAGTGAAAGCACTCTTTAAAAACAAAGGTCGGCAAAGGATGAAATCAGTTTGACAAATCAAGACGCTTCCCCTCGACCTCCTTGCTAGACCTCCTCCCACGACTTCCTCGTTGGACTTGCAATTACGATTTCAAGTATAAATAATTAATTTTACAACGCTCTATTCCGGCGGCGTCCCCCAGGCCTATAAAACGCTTAAATATGGGAAATAAATCAGCAACAGCTACTCACGAAACACCCCGGCCGGGGCTCAGTCACCAGCCCACACTCCCCTCGCTCAGCCGGGCCCGTGTGGGCGGCGCGTCAACGCAAACGCCCCAGCGGCCAGCGGGAGA